>NC_059460.1:82592314-82602314 GCF_905237065.1 Salmo salar | reverse complement strand
GGTTATAACTAGGGGACCAGGACAGAACAGGTTATAACTAGGGGACCAGAACAGGTTATAACTAGGGGACCAGGACAGAACAGGTTATAACTAGGGGACCAGAACAGGTTATAACTAGGGGACCAGGACAGAACAGGTTATAACTAGGGGACCAGGACAGGTTATAACTAGGGGACCAGGACAGAACAGGTTATAACTAGGGGACCAGAACAGAACAGGTTATAACTAGGGGACCAGGACAGGTTATAACTAGGGGACAAGGACAGAACAGGTTATAACTAGGGGACCAGGACAGAACAGGTTATAACTAGGGGACCAGGACAGAACAGGTTATAACTAGGGGACCAGGACAGGTTATAACTAGGGGACCAGGACAGAACAGGTTATAACTAGGGGACCAGGACAGAACAGGTTATAACTAGGGGATCAGGACAGGTTATAACTAGGGGACCAGGACAGAACAGGTTATAACTAGGGGACCAGGACAGAACAGGTTATAACTAGGGGACCAGGACAGGTTATAACTAGGGGACCAGGACAGAACAGGTTATAACTAGGGGACCAGGACAGAACAGGTTATAACTAGGGGACCAGGACAGAACAGGTTATAACTAGGGGACCAGAACAGAACAGGTTATAACTAGGGGACCAGGACAGAACAGGTTATAACTAGGGGACCAGAACAGGTTATAACTAGGGGACCAGAACAGGTTATAACTAGGGGACCAGGACAGAACAGGTTATAACTAGGGGAGCAGAACAGGTTATAACTAGGGGAGCAGAACAGGTTATAACTAGGGGACCAGGAGACAGGTTATAACTAGGGGACCAGGACAGAACAGGTTATAACTAGGGGACCAGGACAGAACAGGTTATAACTAGGGGACCAGGACAGAACAGGTTATAACTAGGGGACCAGGACTGAACAGGTTATAACTAGGGGACCAGGACAGAACAGGTTATAACTAGGGGACCAGAACAGAACAGGGTATAACTAGGGGACCAGGACTGAACAGGTTATAACTAGGGGACCAGGACAGAACAGGTTATAACTAGGGGACCAGAACAGGTTATAACTAGGGGACCAGGACAGAACAGGTTATAACTAGGGGACCAGGACAGGTTATAACTAGGGGACCAGGACAGAACAGGTTATAACTAGGGGACCAGGACAGAACAGGTTATAACTAAGGGACCAGAACAGGTTATAACTAGGGGACCAGAACAGGTTATAACTAGGGGACCAGGACAGAACAGGTTATAACTAGGGGACCAGGACAGAACAGGTTATAACTAGGGGACCAGGGCAGAACAGGTTATAACTAGGGGACCAGGACAGGTTATAACTAGGGGACCAGAACAGGTTATAACTATGGGACCAGGACAGAATAGGTTATAACTAGGGGACCAGGACAGAAAAGGTTATAACTAGGGGACCAGGACAGAACAGGTTATAACTAGGGGACCAGGACAGGTTATAACTAGGGGACCAGAACAGATTATAACTAGGGGACCAGGACAGGTTATAACTAGGGGACCAGAACAGGTTATAACTAGGGGACCAGGACAGAACAGGTTATAACTAGGGGACCAGAACAGAACAGGTTATAACTAGGGGACCAGAACAGGATATCACTAGGGGACCAGAACAGGTTATAACTAGGGGACCAGGACAGGTTATAACTAGGGGACCAGAACAGGTTATAACTAGGGGACCAGGACAGAACAGGTTATAACTAGGGGACCAGGGCAGACCAGGTTATAACTAGGGGACCAGAACAGGTTATAACTAGGGGACCAGGACAGAACAGGTTATAACTAGGGGACCAGGGCAGAACAGGTTATAACTAGGGGACCAGGACAGAACAGGTTATAACTAGGGGACCAGGACAGGTTATAACTAGGGGACCAGGGCAGAACAGGTTATAACTAAGGGACCAGGACAGGTTATAACTAGGGGACCAGGGCAGAACAGGTTATAACTAAGGGACCAGGACAGAACATGTTATAACTAGGGGACCAGGGCAGAACAGGTTATAACTAGGGGACCAGGACAGGTTATAACTAGGGGACCAGGACAGAACAGGTTATAACTAGGGGACCAGGACAGGTTATAACTAGGGGACCAGGGCAGAACAGGTTATAACTAAGGGACCAGGACAGAACATGTTATAACTAGGGGACCAGGACAGAACAGGTTATAACTAGGGGACCAGGACAGGTTATAACTAGGGGACCAGGACAGAACAGGTTATAACTAGGGGACCAGGACAGAACAGGTTATAACTAGGGGACCAGAACAGGTTATAACTAGGGGACCAGGACAGAACAGGTTATAACTAGGGGACCAGGACAGAACAGGTTATAACTAGGGGACCAGGACAGAACAGGTTATAACTAGGGGACCAGGACAGAACAGGTTATAACTAGGGGACCAGGACAGAACAGGTTATAACTAGGGGACCAGAACAGAACAGGTTATAACTAGGGGACCAGGACAGAACAGGTTATAACTAGGGGACCAGGACAGAACAGGTTATAACTAGGGGACCAGGACAGAACAGGTTATAACTAGGGGACCAGAACAGGTTATAACTAGGGGACCAGGACAGAACAGGTTATAACTAGGGGACCAGAACAGAACAGGTTATAACTAGGGGACCAGAACAGGTTATAACTAGGGGACCAGGACAGAACAGGTTATAACTAGGGGACCAGGACAGAACAGGTTATAACTAGGGGACCAGGACAGAACAGGTTATAACTAGGGGACCAGGACAGAACAGGTTATAACTAGGGGACCAGGACAGAACAGGTTATAACTAGGGGACCAGAACAGAACAGGTTATAACTAGGGGACCAGGACAGAACAGGTTATAACTAGGGGACCAGGACAGAACAGGTTATAACTAGGGGACCAGGACAGAACAGGTTATAACTAGGGGACCAGAACAGGTTATAACTAGGGGACCAGGACAGGTTATAACTAGGGGACCAGGACAGAACAGGTTATAACTAGGGGACCAGGACAGGTTATAACTAGGGGACCAGAACAGGTTATAACTAGGGGACCAGGACAGGTTATAACTAGGGGACCAGAACAGGTTATAACTAGGGGACCAGGACAGAACAGGTTATAACTAGGGGACCAGAACAGAACAGGTTATAACTAGGGGACCAGAACAGGATATCACTAGGGGACCAGAACAGGTTATAACTAGGGGACCAGGAACAGGTTATAACTAGGGGACCAGAACAGGTTATAACTAGGGGACCAGGACAGAACAGGTTATAACTAGGGGACCAGGGCAGAACAGGTTATAACTAGGGGACCAGGACAGAACAGGTTATAACTAGGGGACCAGGACAGAACAGGTTATAACTAGGGGACCAGGACAGGTTATAACTAGGGGACCAGGGCAGAACAGGTTATAACTAAGGGACCAGGACAGAACAGGTTATAACTAGGGGACCAGGACAGAACAGGTTATAACTAGGGGACCAGGACAGGTTATAACTAGGGGACCAGGACAGAACAGGTTATAACTAGGGGACCAGGACAGAACAGGTTATAACTAGGGGACCAGAACAGGTCATAACTAGGGCACCAGGACAGAACAGGTTATAACTAGGGGACCAGGACAGGTTATAACTAGGGGACCAGGACAGAACAGGTTATAACTAGGGGACCAGGACAGAACAGGTTATAACTAGGGGACCAGGACAGGTTATAACTAGGGAACCAGGACAGAACAGGTTATAACTAGGGGACCAGGACAGAACAGGTTATAACTAGGGGACCAGGACAGAACAGGTTATAACTAGGGGACCAGGGCAGACCAGGTTATAACTAGGGGACCAGAACAGGTTATAACTAGGGGACCAGAACAGGTTATAACTAGGGGACCAGGACAGGTTATAACTAGGGGACCAGGACAGAACAGGTTATAACTAGGGGACCAGAACAGGTTATAACTAGGGGACCAGGACAGAACAGGTTATAACTAGGGGACCAGAACAGGTTATAACTAGGGGACCAGGACAGAACAGGTTATAACTAGGGGACCAGGACAGGTTATAACTAGGGGACCAGGACAGAACAGGTTATAACTAGGGGACCAGAACAGAACAGGTTATAACTAGGGGACCAGGACAGGTTATAACTAGGGGACAAGGACAGAACAGGTTATAACTAGGGGACCAGGACAGAACAGGTTATAACTAGGGGACCAGGACAGAACAGGTTATAACTAGGGGACCAGGACAGGTTATAACTAGGGGACCAGGACAGAACAGGTTATAACTAGGGGACCAGGACAGAACAGGTTATAACTAGGGGATCAGGACAGGTTATAACTAGGGGACCAGGACAGAACAGGTTATAACTAGGGGACCAGGACAGAACAGGTTATAACTAGGGGACCAGGACAGGTTATAACTAGGGGACCAGGACAGAACAGGTTATAACTAGGGGACCAGGACAGAACAGGTTATAACTAGGGGACCAGGACAGAACAGGTTATAACTAGGGGACCAGAACAGAACAGGTTATAACTAGGGGACCAGGACAGAACAGGTTATAACTAGGGGACCAGAACAGGTTATAACTAGGGGACCAGAACAGGTTATAACTAGGGGACCAGGACAGAACAGGTTATAACTAGGGGAGCAGAACAGGTTATAACTAGGGGAGCAGAACAGGTTATAACTAGGGGACCAGGACAGGTTATAACTAGGGGACCAGGACAGAACAGGTTATAACTAGGGGACCAGGACAGAACAGGTTATAACTAGGGGACCAGGACAGAACAGGTTATAACTAGGGGACCAGGACTGAACAGGTTATAACTAGGGGACCAGGACAGAACAGGTTATAACTAGGGGACCAGAACAGAACAGGGTATAACTAGGGGACCAGGACTGAACAGGTTATAACTAGGGGACCAGGACAGAACAGGTTATAACTAGGGGACCAGAACAGGTTATAACTAGGGGACCAGGACAGAACAGGTTATAACTAGGGGACCAGGACAGGTTATAACTAGGGGACCAGGACAGAACAGGTTATAACTAGGGGACCAGGACAGAACAGGTTATAACTAAGGGACCAGAACAGGTTATAACTAGGGGACCAGAACAGGTTATAACTAGGGGACCAGGACAGAACAGGTTATAACTAGGGGACCAGGACAGAACAGGTTATAACTAGGGGACCAGGGCAGAACAGGTTATAACTAGGGGACCAGGACAGGTTATAACTAGGGGACCAGAACAGGTTATAACTATGGGACCAGGACAGAATAGGTTATAACTAGGGGACCAGGACAGAACAGGTTATAACTAGGGGACCAGGACAGAACAGGTTATAACTAGGGGACCAGGACAGGTTATAACTAGGGGACCAGAACAGATTATAACTAGGGGACCAGGACAGGTTATAACTAGGGGACCAGAACAGGTTATAACTAGGGGACCAGGACAGAACAGGTTATAACTAGGGGACCAGAACAGAACAGGTTATAACTAGGGGACCAGAACAGGATATCACTAGGGGACCAGAACAGGTTATAACTAGGGGACCAGGACAGGTTATAACTAGGGGACCAGAACAGGTTATAACTAGGGGACCAGGACAGAACAGGTTATAACTAGGGGACCAGGGCAGACCAGGTTATAACTAGGGGACCAGAACAGGTTATAACTAGGGGACCAGGACAGAACAGGTTATAACTAGGGGACCAGGGCAGAACAGGTTATAACTAGGGGACCAGGACAGAACAGGTTATAACTAGGGGACCAGGACAGGTTATAACTAGGGGACCAGGGCAGAACAGGTTATAACTAAGGGACCAGGACAGGTTATAACTAGGGGACCAGGGCAGAACAGGTTATAACTAAGGGACCAGGACAGAACATGTTATAACTAGGGGACCAGGGCAGAACAGGTTATAACTAGGGGACCAGGACAGGTTATAACTAGGGGACCAGGACAGAACAGGTTATAACTAGGGGACCAGGACAGGTTATAACTAGGGGACCAGGGCAGAACAGGTTATAACTAAGGGACCAGGACAGAACATGTTATAACTAGGGGACCAGGACAGAACAGGTTATAACTAGGGGACCAGGACAGGTTATAACTAGGGGACCAGGACAGAACAGGTTATAACTAGGGGACCAGGACAGAACAGGTTATAACTAGGGGACCAGAACAGGTTATAACTAGGGGACCAGGACAGAACAGGTTATAACTAGGGGACCAGGACAGAACAGGTTATAACTAGGGGACCAGGACAGAACAGGTTATAACTAGGGGACCAGGACAGAACAGGTTATAACTAGGGGACCAGGACAGAACAGGTTATAACTAGGGGACCAGAACAGAACAGGTTATAACTAGGGGACCAGGACAGAACAGGTTATAACTAGGGGACCAGGACAGAACAGGTTATAACTAGGGGACCAGGACAGAACAGGTTATAACTGGGGGACCAGAACAGGTTATAACTAGGGGACCAGGACAGAACAGGTTATAACTAGGGCACCAGAACAGAACAGGTTATAACTAGGGGACCAGAACAGGTTATAACTAGGGGACCAGGACAGAACAGGTTATAACTAGGGGACCAGGACAGAACAGGTTATAACTAGGGGACCAGGACAGAACAGGTTATAACTAGGGGACCAGGACAGAACAGGTTATAACTAGGGGACCAGGACAGAACAGGTTATAACTAGGGGACCAGGACAGAACAGGTTATAACTAGGGGACCAGGACAGAACAGGTTATAACTAGGGGACCAGGACAGAACAGGTTATAACTAGGGGACCAGGACAGAACAGGTTATAACTAGGGGACCAGGGACAGAACAGGTTATAACTAGGGGACCAGGCAGACAGGTTATAACTAGGGGACCAGGCGACAGGTTATAACTAGGGGACCAGGACAGGTTATAACTAGGGGACCAGAACAGGTTATAACTAGGGGACCAGGACAGAACAGGTTATAACTAGGGGACCAGAACAGAACAGGTTATAACTAGGGGACCAGAACAGGATATCACTAGGGGACCAGAACAGGTTATAACTAGGGGACCAGGACAGGTTATAACTAGGGGACCAGAACAGGTTATAACTAGGGGACCAGGACAGAACAGGTTATAACTAGGGGACCAGGGCAGAACAGGTTATAACTAGGGGACCAGGACAGAACAGGTTATAACTAGGGGACCAGGACAGAACAGGTTATAACTAGGGGACCAGGACAGGTTATAACTAGGGGACCAGGGCAGAACAGGTTATAACTAAGGGACCAGGACAGAACAGGTTATAACTAGGGGACCAGGACAGAACAGGTTATAACTAGGGGACCAGGACAGGTTATAACTAGGGGACCAGGACAGAACAGGTTATAACTAGGGGACCAGGACAGAACAGGTTATAACTAGGGGACCAGAACAGGTCATAACTAGGGGACCAGGACAGAACAGGTTATAACTAGGGGACCAGGACAGAACAGGTTATAACTAGGGGACCAGGACAGAACAGGTTATAACTAGGGGACCAGGACAGAACAGGTTATAACTAGGGGACCAGAACAGAACAGGTTATAACTAGGGGACCAGGACAGAACAGGTTATAACTAGGGGACCAGAACAGGTTATAACTAGGGGACCAGGACAGGTTATAACTAGGGGACCAGGACAGAACAGGTTATAACTAGGGGACCAGGACAGAACAGGTTATAACTAGGGGACCAGAACAGGTTATAACTAGGGGACCAGAACAGGTTATAACTAGGGGACCAGGACAGAACAGGTTATAACTAGGGGACCAGAACAGGTTATAACCAGGGGACCAGAACAGGTTATAACTAGGAGACCAGGACAGAACAGGTTATAACTAGGGGACCAGAACAGAACAGGTTATAACTAGGGGAGCAGAACAGGATATCACTAGGGGACCAGAACAGGTTATAACTAGGGGACCAGGACAGGTTATAACTAGGGGACCAGAACAGGTTATAACTAGGGGACCAGGACAGAACAGGTTATAACTAGGGGACCAGGGCAGACCAGGTTATAACTAGGGGACCAGAACAGGTTATAACTAGGGGACCAGGACAGAACAGGTTATAACTAGGGGACCAGGACAGAACAGGTTATAACTAGGGGACCAGGGCAGAACAGGTTATAACTAGGGGACCAGGACAGAACAGGTTATAACTAGGGGACCAGGACAGAACAGGTTATAACTAGGGGACCAGGACAGGTTATAACTAGGGGACCAGGGCAGAACAGGTTATAACTAAGGGACCAGGACAGAACAGGTTATAACTAGGGGACCAGGACAGAACAGGTTATAACTAGGGGACCAGGACAGGTTATAACTAGGGGACCAGGACAGAACAGGTTATAACTAGGGGACCAGGACAGAAAGGTTATAACTAGGGGACCAGAACAGGTCATAACTAGGGGACCAGGACAGAACAGGTTATAACTAGGGGACCAGGACAGAACAGGTTATAACTAGGGGACCAGGACAGAACAGGTTATAACTAGGGGACCAGGACAGAACAGGTTATAACTAGGGGACCAGAACAGAACAGGTTATAACTAGGGGACCAGGACAG
Organism: Salmo salar; assembly: GCF_905237065.1. Taxonomy (NCBI): domain Eukaryota; kingdom Metazoa; phylum Chordata; class Actinopteri; order Salmoniformes; family Salmonidae; genus Salmo; species Salmo salar. Next base: position 82,593,682 of record NC_059460.1, on the reverse strand, counting down.
AACAGGTTATAACTAGGGGACCAGAACAGGTTATAACTAGGGGACCAGGACAGGTTATAACTAGGGGACCAGGACAGAACAGGTTATAACTAGGGGACCAGGACAGAACAGGTTATAACTAGGGGACCAGAACAGGTTATAACTAGGGGACCAGAACAGGTTATAACTAGGGGACCAGGACAGAACAGGTTATAACTAGGGGACCAGAACAGGTTATAACCAGGGGACCAGAACAGGTTATAACTAGGAGACCAGGACAGGTTATAACTAGGGGACCAGAACAGAACAGGTTATAACTAGGGGACCAGAACAGGTTATAACTAGGGGACCAGAACAGGTTATAACTAGGGGACCAGAACAGGTTATAACTAGGGGACCAGGACAGAACAGGTTATAAATAGGGGACCAGAACAGGTTATAACTAGGGACCAGAACAGGTTATAACTAGGGGACAAGGACAGAACAGGTTATAACTAGGGCACCAGAACAGGTTATAACTAGGGGACCAGGGCAGAACAGGTTATAACTAAGGGACCAGGACAGAACAGGTTATAACTAGGGGACCAGGACAGAACAGGTTATAACTAGGGGACCAGGACAGGTTATAACTAGGGGACCCGGACAGAACAGGTTATAACTAGGGGACCAGGACAGAACAGGTTATAACTAGGGGACCAGAACAGGTCATAACTAGGGGACCAGGACAGAACAGGTTATAACTAGGGGACCAGGACAGAACAGGTTATAACTAGGGGACCAGGACAGAACAGGTTATAACTAGGGGACCAGGACAGAACAGGTTATAACTAGGGGACCAGAACAGAACAGGTTATAACTAGGGGACCAGGACAGAACAGGTTATAACTAGGGGACCAGAACAGGTTATAACTAGGGGACCAGGACAGGTTATAACTAGGGGACCAGGACAGAACAGGTTATAACTAGGGGACCAGGACAGAACAGGTTATAACTAGGGGACCAGAACAGGTTATAACTAGGGGACCAGAACAGGTTATAACTAGGGGACCAGGACAGAACAGGTTATAACTAGGGGACCAGAACAGGTTATAACCAGGGGACCAGAACAGGTTATAACTAGGAGACCAGGACAGAACAGGTTATAACTAGGGGACCAGAACAGAACAGGTTATAACTAGGGGAGCAGAACAGGATATCACTAGGGGACCAGAACAGGTTATAACTAAGGGACCAGGACAGGTTATAACTAGGGGACCAGAACAGGTTATAACTAGGGGACCAGGACAGAACAGGTTATAACTAGGGGACCAGGGCAGACCAGGTTATAACTAGGGGACCAGAACAGGTTATAACTAGGGGACCAGGACAGAACAGGTTATAACTAGGGGA
>NC_059460.1:82567314-82579814 GCF_905237065.1 Salmo salar | reverse complement strand
CTCGCTGACTGACTGACTGTTTAGGTTTAATTGGAAAGGATTCACTGGCCCCGGCCCGGACGGAGAGAGAGAAGCACTTTACCCCCATCCTGTTTTCCCCTGTCTGCTTGTGAGACTAAATCACTTCAACTATTCCAGAGGTGGAAGAGAAAAGGGAATGAAGGAGGAGGGGTGGGGACACAGACTAATTATTTTTTGATGAATTCTGACTGAAAGATTGATTCAAACTGGGGGTTTGGAAAGAAAAGAAAAAAAAAAAAGATAGCCACCCAAAGAGTGGAGAATTAAGTTCTTCTTGTGTGGTTTCAGTGAAGACATTACCGTTGTGGGGCGTTGTGATGCATTGTAGGGTGTGACAGGTAATCAGTGCAAAGCTCAGGTGTGTCTTTAGGTGCTTTAACTCTTTAATCCCTCCCTCTGGTCCTCACACACACACACACACACACACACACACACACACACACACACACACACGTACACACACGTACACACACACACACACACACACACACACACACACACACACACGACACACACACACACACACACACACACACACACACACACACACACACACACACACACACACACACACACACACACACACACACACACACACACACACACACACACACACACACACACGTACACACACACACTGGTGTCGTAGCATTAGGCTGGTAAGCCTGCAACACACAGAGACCCTCGTCCTCCCACAACTAGCTATAGTCTCTGTGTCGTTGTTACTGCATATTAGAAATGGAAGACTGTAATCAATAGAATAAAACACATTATGAAGTAATTGATTTCTGTGTTACAGTACATCAAGTTTACAATTTAACCAAGCTTAGAGAAACACACGAAAAGAAAGAGCAAGAGAGAGAGAGAGAGAGAGAGAGAGACTTAAAAGAAATATTCTATTTCTCTGTGTCTTTTTGCCAAGACACTGGTGAAATGTAGAAAATGATTTATGTATTTTAGGCGACGTATTCAGTGAAAAGTAAACCGTGCGACGACGTTTTCACAAAGTTGGTTGTCCGCTAGTGGATAAACACAGATTAACACGATGATGCACCTATATCGTCAGAAACAGATGCAGCTTTGAGAAAGACTGATTATTAAGGTTGAAAAGCATTGACTTTTTAAATGAATACTGCAGGACAGCACCTACTGTTATATATTAGAATATCAATGCGGTCCTTCTTGGAAACACCATCATCTTTTCTCTTTTTTGTAATAATATATTTCTCCTCAATTTGTCTGGAGATGCTTTGCATTCGTTGCTGTCTGGTTTGAAAATGGGGGGAAAGCCCATTGTCACTGGTTCATTAACTATTTAGAGCCCAAGTCTCTCTTCTCTCCGTATTATCTTACAGACAGACAGGGCCGTCCATATCACTGTTACAGACAATATTACATTACAGAGGCGGAAAGACGGGGGGGAATAAATAACACAATTTAGAATTAAGTGAAAAATTGCAATTATGTCTAACGTGGTGTATCAATATTATTTTGGCTTGAGAAACACTCAGCTAATATAAAAATGTATTTTTGACGATAGAGGTATTCTTTTTTTTTGTGCCTCATTATCTTGATTACAAAAATAACACAATTAAATGATCGCAATTTATTTTGGGTAATTGTTAGATCAAATAACTGTTCACATTATGTTAAGGTCTTCCTATTGTTTAGAAGCTTGGGAAACTTCAGGGGGGGGGGGGGCAGTTGGTTGAATTGTGTGTGTGTGTGTGTGTGTGTGTGTGTGTGTGTGTGTGTGTGTGTGTGTGTGTGTGTGCGCCTGTGCTTTACTGCAGCCAGCTAGATGACGCATCAACGCAAGTATGTTTAGAATGGAGTATTTACGATAAGGTTACGACCCTGTCCTCGTCTATATCGCTCAACCCCATCTAAGACGAGTTGCGCTGTTACTACATTAATGAAACTCTCCCTCGTCTCTGCCTGGCCGTTCTGGAGGCTATTCTAGTTCCCTCTGAAAGGTCGTAAACAAAAGCAGAACTTTCTTTTAAATCTCTAGAATTTCTTCTTCTCTTTATGGGGTCGTAGTGTTCTGGAATTTAGGAGAATTCCAATGGTCATCAGTTCAAGAGTTTCATTCCAAAATGCTATACTCATTTTCAGAAATGTTGGTAAATTAGATTTTATTGTTTAAAGAAATTATGAAAGAGATTGGTGTGTGTTTTTTTAATTTTATATCTAATCATGGCATGGGGTTGTTCAATGACAGACATGTATTTGTTTAATAATCTATCACTTTATGGTTTCATTTCAGAGAGAAAAAATAATAATGTTTTGTAGCAATATGCTATTTAGGATACTGTGTGGCGCAGCGGTCTAAGGCACTGAACGGGAGTACCATAGGGCGACGCAGAATTGGCCCAGCGTCGTCCGGGTAAGGGGAGGGTTTGGCCGGGGTAGGCTGTCATTGTAAAATAAGAATCTGTTCTTAACTGACTTGCCTAGTTAAATAAAGGTTAAATAAAATCAATTAAAACATATATCTGCCTCATTCTCAGGTAAATAAGTAGTACTGCTAGGTTTCACACAGTCCAGTGTAATAAAAAAACTACATTTTTAATAAATATCTGTACAAATGATGCGTTTGTGAAATCAATATTTAAAATAACAATAATAATAATTTAATTCATTAATATGTGATCTTTATGTAAAACATTTACATTGGACATTTTAGTCATTTAGCAAATGCTCTTATCCAGAGTGACTTACAGTAATTATCTTCAGATAGCTAGGTTAGACAACCACATATCACAGGCAAATATACAGGATAAAATATACAGGATAAAATTTACAGGATAAAATATACAGGATAAAATATACAGGATAAAATACACAGGATAAAATACACAGGATAAAATACACAGGATAAAATTTACAGGATACGAACATTCCATTCCATCTAAACAATGGATATAATGTGTTTTGCAAAAAACTAATGTTCATAAAATCTATGAATTAAAAATCAGAAAATAGTCATGTTTGACACACACACAAAGGTACCTATGATCATTTCTGATGAGAAAACACAAATAGGAAGAAATGTGTTGATATATATCGTTTTGTAAATAAACTCATCAGTTATTAATTATCATTTCTAAATCAACATGTAATGCTCAGTAACTGTTTGTAATGCTCAGTAACGGTTTGTAATGCTCAGTAATGATTTGTAATGCTCAGTAACTGTTTGTAATGCTCAGTAACTGTTTGTAAATGCTCAGAAGCTGTTTGTAATGCTCAGTAACTGTTTGTAATGCTCAGTAACTGTTTGTAATGCTCAGTAACTGTGTGTAATGCTCAGTAACTGTTTGTAAATGCTCAGAAGCTGTTTGTAATGCTCAGTAACTGTTTGTAAATGCTCAGTAACGGTTTGTAATGCGCAGTAACTGTTTGTAATGCTCAGTAACTGTTTGTAATGCTCAGTAACTGTTTGTAATGCTCAGTAACTGTTTGTAATGCTCAGTAACTGTTTGTAATGCTCAGTAACTGTTTGTAATGCTCAGAAGCTGTTTGTAATGCTCAGAAGCTGTTTGTAATGCTCAGTAACTGTTTGTAATGCTCAGTAACTGTTTGTAAATGCTCAGAAGCTGTTTGTAATGCTCAGTAACTGTTTGTAAATGCTCAGTAACTGTTTGTAATGCTCAGTAACTGTTTGTAATGCGCAGTAACTGTTTGTAATGCTCAGTAACTGTTTGTAATGCTCAGTAACTGTTTGTAATGCTCAGTAACTGTTTGTAATGCTCAGTAACTGTTTGTAATGCTCAGTAACTGTTTGTAATGCTCAGAAGCTGTTTGTAATGCTCAGAAGCTGTTTGTAATGCTCAGTAACTGTTTGTAATGCTCAGTAACTGTTTGTAATGCTCAGTAACTGTTTGTAAATGCTCAGAAGCTGTTTGTAATGCTCAGTAACTGTTTGTAAATGCTCAGTAACGGTTTGTAATGCGCAGTAACTGTTTGTAATGCTCAGTAACTGTTTGTAATGCTCAGTAACTGTTTGTAATGCTCAGTAACTGTTTGTAATGCTCAGTAACGGTTTGTAATGCTCAGTAACTGTTTGTAATGCTCAGTAACTGTTTGTAAATGCTCAGAAGCTGTTTGTAATGCTCAGTAACTGTTTGTAATGCTCAGTAACTGTTTGTAATGCTCAGTAACTGTTTGTAAATGCTCAGTAACTGTTTGTAATGCTCAGTAACTGTTTGTAAATGCTCAGAAGCTGTTTGTAATGCTCAGTAACTGTTTGTAATGCTCAGTAACTGTTTGTAATGCTCAGTAACTGTTTGTAATGCTCAGTAACTGTTTGTAATGCTCAGTAACTGTTTGTAATGCTCAGTAACTGTTTGTAAATGCTCAGTAACTGTTTGTAATGCTCAGTAACTGTTTGTAATGCTCAGTAACTGTTTGTAATGCTCAGTAACTGTTTGTAATGCTCAGTAACTGTTTGTAATGCTCAGTAACTGTTTGTAATGCTCAGTAACTGTTTGTAATGCTCAGTAACTGTTTGTAATGCTCAGTAACTGTTTGTAATGCTCAGTAACTGTTTGTAAATGCTCAGTAACTGTTTGTAATGCTCAGTAACTGTTTGTAATGCTCAGTAACTGTTTGTAAATGCTCAGTAACTGTTTGTAATGCTCAGTAACTGTTTGTAATGCTCAGTAACTGTTTGTAATGCTCAGTAACTGTTTGTAATGCTCAGTAACTGTTTGTAATGCTCAGTAACTGTTTGTAATGCTCAGTAACTGTTTGTAATGCTCAGTAACTGTTTGTAATGCTCAGTAACTGTTTGTAATGCTCAGTAACTGTTTGTAAATGCTCAGTAACTGTTTGTAATGCTCAGTAACTGTTTGTAATGCTCAGTAACTGTTTGTAATGCTCAGTAACTGTTTGTAATGCTCAGTAACTGTTTGTAATGCTCAGTAACTGTTTGTAAATGCTCAGTAACTGTTTGTAATGCTCAGTAACTGTTTGTAATGCTCAGTAACTGTTTGCGCGTGTGTGTTTCTTTTGGTTTCTGGTGTATGTTTAATGTACAGTAGGATAGGGTAGTACTTTATTCATCCCAAAAGGAGAAATGGTGTTGAACCAGTCAATATACAACACCAATAATTACACAAAGAACACAGCAAGAACACACAGACACAACAACAACAAAAAGCAGCACATCATCAATGCATCAATCTATTTTATTTACAAGTAGCTGTATGATTACATATTTGATGATCCTTTGTATCTATTGTATTATTTGACATGATGTATTGGTGATATTCTCCAGGATCCCCCGACGTCTGTGTCACTGGGACTGAGGATGGAAGAGATGATCTTTAACTTGGCAGACACGCACTTATTCTTCAACGACTTGGAGGTACGTGGCAGAGTCTCTCTTTTTTTATTCTATACCTCTGAGCGTTTTCTCCCCTTCTCTTGTTCTCTCTTCCTTCAAACCCCTCAGACCCATATCTTTTGTCCAGAGAACTGACCTATAAGGGGACCTGGTGTCTTTCTCTCTCTCTCTGCTCGCTGTACGCATCCACGCACACACACCTCCCTCTCCTCCTCCTCCCTCCTCCTCCTCCTCTTCCTCCTCCTCCCTCTCCTCCTCCCTCCTCCTTCCTCCTCCTCTTCCTCCCTCCTCCTCCTCCTCCCTCCTCCTCTTCCTCCTCCTCCTCCTCCTCCCTCCTCTTCCTCCTCCTCCTCTTCCTCCTCCTCCCTCTCCTCCTCCCTCCTCCTCCTCCTCTTCTTCCTCCTCCTCCTCCTCCTCCTCTTCCTCCTCCTCCCTCTCCTCCTCTTCCTCCTCCTCCTCTTCCGCCTCCTCTCTCTCCTCCTTCTCCCTCCTCCTCCTCCCTCCTCCTCTTCCTCCTCCTCCTCCTCCTCTTCCTCCTCCCTCTCCTCCTCCTCCTCCCTCCTCCTCCTCCTCCCTCTCCTCCTCCCTCTCCTCCCTCCTCCCTCCTTTTCCTCCTCCTCCTCCTCCTCCTCCTCCTCTTCCTCCTCCTATACCTAGATGAGTTTAGCGGTTGTTTTCTTTGCTGTAATATTTAAGAACCGTTCTGAGATGGAGTCACAACATGAGTATATACATTACATTACCAGCTACAGACCAGGTTCATCAGCAGTGTAGACATTACATTACCAGCTACAGACCAGGTTCATCAGCAGTGCAGACATTACATTACCAGCTACAGACCAGGTACATCAGCAGTGTAGACATTACATTACCAGCTACAGACCAGGTACATCAGCAGTGTAGACATTACATTACATTACCAGCTACAGACCAGGTACATCAGCAGTGTAGACATTACATTACATTACCAGCTACAGACCAGGTTCATCAGCAGTGTGGACATTACATTACATTACCAGCTACAGACCAGGTTCATCAGCAGTGTAGACATTACATTACCAGCTACAGACCAGGTACATCAGCAGTGTGGACATTACATTACCAGCTACAGACCAGGTTCATCAGTAGTGTAGACATTACATTACATTACCAGCTACAGACCAGGTCCATCAGTAGTGTAGACATTACATTACATTACCAGCTACAAACCAGGTTCATCAGCAGTGTAGACATTACATTACATTACCAGCTACAGACCAGGTTCATCAGTAGTGTAGACATAACATTACCAGCTACAGACCAGGTTCTACAGCAGTGTAGACATTTCATTACCAGCTACAGACCAGGTTCATCAGCAGTGTAGACATTACATTACATTACCAGCTACAGACCAGGTTCTACAGCAGTGTAGACATTACATTACATTACCAGCTACAGACCAGGTTCATCAGCAGTGTAGACATTACATTACCAGCTACAGACCAGGTCCATTAAAGTTTTAGCTAAAGCATCAACAACCATTTAATAGTGGGGAGCCAATTGAGCCCAGTTCTCAGTTACCAGGCCCAAGGGACGCTATGAATTTTACATGTGCTGTCAGTCTCTCAGTCTCAGTCGTCATTCCTGGGTCGGTCGGGAGCCCTCGCTCCTGACCGACCCCTCTTCTCTCCCATAACAACTGAGGAAATGTATCTCTAGTGTTTCTCTCTCTACATCTCCTCTCCTCTGCTCTCTACATCTCTTCTCCTCTCTCTACATCTCCTCTCCTCTGCTCTCTACATCTCTTCTCCTCTCTCTACATCTCCTCTCCTCTGCTCTCTACATCTCTTCTCCTCTCTCTACATCTCCTCTCCTCTGCTCTCTACATCTCTTCTCCTCTCTCTACATCTCCTCTCCTCTGCTCTCTACATCTCCTCTCCTCTGCTCTCTACATCTCCTCTCCTCTCTCTACATCTCCTCTCCTCTGCTCCCCTCTCTCTCCTCTCTCTACATCTCCTCTCCTCTGCTCCCCTCTTCTCCTCTCTCTACATCTCCTCTCCTCTGCTCCCCTCTTCTCCTCTCTCTACATCTCCTCTCCTCTCTCTACATCTCCTCTGCTCCCCTCTCTCTCCTCTCTCTACATCTCCTCTCCTCTGCTCCCCTCTTCTCCTCTCTCTACATCTCCTCTCCTCTCTCTACATCTCCTCTCCTCTGCTCCCCTCTCTCTCCTCTCTCTACATCTCCTCTCCTCTACTCCCCTCTCTCTCCTCTCTCTACATCTCCTCTCCTCTGCTCCCCTCTCTCTCCTCTCTCTACATCTCCTCTGCTCCCCTCTTCTCCTCTCTCTACATCTCCTCTGCTCCCCTCTCTCTCCTCTCTCTACATCTCCTCTGCTCCCCTCTTCTCCTCTCTCTACATCTCCTCTGCTCCCCTCTCTCTCCATCTCCTCTCCTCTACTCCCCTCTCTCTCCTCTCTCTACATCTCCTCTCCTCTACTCCCCTCTCTCTCCTCTCTCTACATCTTCTCTCCTCTGCTCCCCTCTCTTCTCCTCTCTCTACATCTCCTCTCCTCTGCTCCCCTCTCTCTCCTCTCTCTACATCTCCTCTCCTCTACTCCCCTCTCTCTCCTCTCTCTACATCTCCTCTCCTCTACTCCCCTCTCTCTCCTCTCTCTACATCTCCTCTCCTCTGCTCCCCTCTCTCTCCTCTCTCTACATCTCCTCTCCTCTACTCCCCTCTCTCTCCTCTCTCTACATCTCCTCTCCTCTGCTCCCCTCTCTCTCCTCTCTCTACATCTCCTCTCCTCTACTCCCCTCTCTCTCCTCTCTCTACATCTCCTCTCCTCTCTCTACATCTCCTCTCCTCTACTCCCCTCTCTCTCCTCTCTCTACATCTCCTCTCCTCTCTCTACATCTCCTCTCCTCTGCTCTCTACATCTCTTCTCCTCTCTCTACATCTCCTCTCCTCTACTCCCCTCTCTCTCCTATCCTCTCCCTCTCCTCTTCTCTCCCTGTCTGTCTCTTTCGCTCTCTCTCTCTCTCTCTATCTTTCTCTGGGCCAGTGAATTTGACACCCGTGACCCAGGTCTTTCCGTTGGCTCTGGTCAACAGTAGTGCACTATATAGGGAATAGGGTGCCATTTGGGACGGAGCCTCAGTGTACTGCTCCAGGCTGACCACCCCTCTCAGCAGAGGAAATGTTTGGTTTGATATTTAAGCCTGAAGAGAGCTGTGGCCGTTCTGCCAAACCGTATTAGTCACCAGCATGTTCTGGTGAAGAAAGAGAGAAAAAAGTGAGAGAGGGGAGAAAGAGAGGAAGATGAAGGGGTTGAGAGAGAAAGAGAGAGAGAGAGAGAGAGAGAGAGAGAGAGAGAGAGAGAGAGAGAGAGAGAGAGAGAGAGAGAGAGAAATAACATGTTTGTTTTCCCTCTGTCAGACAGCCAAAGGAGTAGAGTGACTGAGAGATTACAAACACAGTCGTCGTGATCAAAGTAATTGACTGCAATTGGCTGGTTAAATATTTCCTTATGCTTTCGCCCAATCACTACAATCCAGAAAAACTGCACTTTCTTTTAATAGATGTGCCCCAATCATTTGCAAAAAAAAATGGCAGTTTGTGACAAAAGCTTCAATATGTTATTTCTTCCAACATCTGTCCTGTGTTTTGATTTTGTTGGCAGTTTAACCGTTCGCTGCTTATAAAAAATGGTTTAAATGTGTGATGCATATTTTCCTCTGATCTATCTCAACTAAGGGCGTTATTCCTTTTTTTGGTTTCGCCACTTTAAAGTCCTGAGTTTTTCCAGTTATTAAAATCTAGAATAGAAAATAACATGTGTACTAATTTTCATCTCTAACATCTACCTGTTTATACTCCTGTTTCCTCATGGTTATCATTAACGTAGGCCCCTGCAGTGGGACTGTTAATGCTTTGTGTGCCACCCAAATGACACCCTATTTGACCTAGATAGTTTGTGTGTATATATTGATATGTAGACTACGTGTGCCTTTTAAATTTTGTTTTATGTAGTTCTTGTCCTTGAGCTGTTCTTGTCTATTGATGTTCTGTATTACGTCATTCTGTATTATGTTTCATGTTCTGCGTGGAACCCCAGGAAGAGTAGCTGCTGCTTTTGCAACAGCTAATGGGGATCCTAGTAAAATACCAAATACCAAATGTTCCCTATATAGTGCACTACTTTGGATACTGCCAATGCCCTGGTCAAAAGTAGTGCACTGTATATGGAATAATTTGCCATTTGGGATTGTTCCTGTCAGTTGTCAATTCACAACGAGGCCTTCATGACGTTTCCTCTTTCTTTCGCTCTGATTTACAAACAGCTGTAGCTAAATAGAGATCCACTATAAATCCCAGATAACCAAGCAGCAGCTAACCAAGCAGCCAGGCAGCAGCTAACCAAGCAGCCAGGCAGCAGCTAACCAAGCAGCAGCTAGCCAAGCAGCAGCTAACCAAGCAGCCAGGCAGCAGCTAACCAAGCAGCCAGGCAGCAGCTAACCAAGCAGCAGCTAACCAAGCAGCAGCTAGCCAAGCAGCAGCTAACCAAGCAGCCAGGCAGCAGCTAACCAAGCAGCCAGGCAGCAGCTAACCAAGCAGCAGCTAACCAAGCAGCAGCTAGCCAAGCAGCAGCTAGCCAAGCAGCAGCTAACCAAGCAGCCAGGCAGGCAGCAGCTAACCAAGCAGCCAGGCAGCAGCTAACCAAGCAGCCAGCCAGGCAGCAGCTAACCAAGCAGCCAGGCAGCAGCTAACCAAGCAGCCAGGCAGGCAGCAGCTAACCAGGCAGCAGCTAGCCAAGCAGCAGCTAACCAAGCAGCAGCTAACCAAGCAGCAGCTAACCAAGCAGCAGCTAACCAAGCAGCCAGGCAGGCAGCAGCTAACCAAGCAGCAGCTAACCAAGCAGCAGCTAACCAAGCAGCAGCTAGCCAAGCAGCAGCTAACCAAGCAGCCAGGCAGGCAGCAGCTAACCAAGCAGCAGCTAGCCAAGCAGCAGCTAGCCAAGCAGCAGCTAACCAAGCAGCAGCTAGCCAAGCAGCAGCTAACCAAGCAGCAGCTAACCAAGCAGCCAGGCAGGCAGCAGCAGTTATGTATTTAAGCCTGTGCAGAAATGCATATGGTCCATCTAATTTAGTCAACACCATAAAGAGATGCCCCAGAGGCAGTGCAGCAACACAGGGTTAATGGCTGTGACTGTGTGCGGTGTGTTCCTCCCTAGTGAAAATCATTCCGTGCGTGCGCGCGTGCGCGTGTCTGCGTGTGTGTGTGCGTGTGCGTGTGTTGGTCTGTATTAATGTATTCATTTCTTCTCTTTTTTTTCTCCTGGTTTAATATTTCACCTCTAAATATATACTAAATGATCTCACGGAGATGTACGGCCATAATGAAATAACGCAAATGTTTACATCATTTTTTGAACCTTTATTTAACTAGGCAAGTCAGTTATTTTAAATGATGGCCTAGGAACAGTGGGTTAACTGCCTTGTTCAGGGGCAGAACGACAGATTTTTACCTTGTCAGCTCGGGATTCAATCTTGCAACCTTTCGGTTACTAGTCCAACGCTCTAACCACTAGGCTACCTGCCGCCTCTAACCACTAGGCTACCTGCCGCCTCTAACCACTAGGCTACCTGCCGCCTCTAACCACTAGGCTACCTGCCGCCTCTAACCACTAGGCTACCTGCCGCCTCTAACCACTAGGCTACCTGCCGCCTCTAACCACTAGGCTACCTGCCGCCTCTAACCACTAGGTTACCTGCCGCCTCTAACCACTAGGCTACCTGCTGTCCCAAATAAGAATAGTGTTGAAGTAACTAATGTACTGTAAATGTACAGAATGTACTGTAAATGTACAGAATGTACTGTAATGTGTATCTCTCTGTATGTCTTGGAAATGATCCAGAAATTGTTGTTATAGAGATAAATTGAATATAAATTCTGCATTTTTATTAATGTAAAAAATATATTTAGCTGATAATGAACCTTTTATTTATGTTGTTAGTTTGATCAAATGAACAGGTATGTTTGTTAACATGTGTACTTGGCTTGTTGTTGTATAGGAGTGTAATAAAATAACAGATGTAAATCTGATACACTAATGAAAAACCCACGAGAATGAAGGTCTTATACATTGTGACAGTGTCTCCTGTGTGGTGTATTAGAGAGGCTATTGGTGCATTGGCCTCTGTGTGTCCCTGATGGTAATGCTAACTGTTGGGTATGTGGGAACCAGGGGCCTCTCTGGGCCTAACCTAGCCCTCTGCTCTGCCCTCTCAGTGGGGTACCAACCTGCTGTCTCCCCCTCCCTGGATGAGAAAACAACCCGGCCCTCCCGTCTAGACTGCAGAGGCCATGAGGGCAAACCACTCAGAGAGAGAGGAGGGGGAGAGAGAGGGGGGGAGAGAGAGAGGGGGAGAGAGAGAGAGGGGAGGGAGAGAGAGGGAGAGAGGGAGAGAGAGAGAGAGGGAGAGAGAGAGAGAGAGAGAGAGAGAGAGAGAGAGAGAGAGAGAGAGAGAGAGAGAGAGAGAGAGAGAGAGAGAGAGAGAGAGAGAGAGAGAGAGAGAGAGAGAGAGAGAGGGAGGAGGTGGGAGGAGGTGAGAGAGAGAGAGAGAGAGAGAGAGAGACAGAGAGAGAGAGAGAGAGGGAGGGAGAGAGAGAGAGGAGGGAGAGAGAGAGAGAGAGAGAGAGAGAGAGAGAGAGAGAGAGAGAGAGGGGGGGGAGGGGGGACAGAGAGAGACAGAGAGAAAGAGAGAGGGGGGGGTGGACAGAGAGAGACAGAGAGAAAGAGAGAGGAGGTGGGAGGAGGTGGGGAGAGAGAGAGAGAGAGAGAGAGAGAGAGAGAGAGAGAGAGAGAGAGAGACAGAGAGAAAGAGAGAGAGAGAGAGAGAGAGAGAGAGAGAGAGAGAGAGAGAGAGAGGGGAGAGAGAGAGAGAGAGGGAGGGAGAGAGAGAGAGGAGGGGAGAGAGAGAGAGAGAGAGAGAGAGAGAGAGAGAGAGAGAGAGAGAGAGAGAGAGAGAGAGAGAGAGAGAGGGGGGAGGGGGGGACAGAGAGAGACAGAGAGAGAAAGAGCGAGGAGGTGGGAGAGAGACTTTTGTGAGTGTAAGGTTTACTGTTATTTTCTGATTGTTTATTTCACTTT
>NC_059460.1:82554814-82564814 GCF_905237065.1 Salmo salar | reverse complement strand
GGTGTTGTGTGGTACAGTAGTTATAGCGTGCTGCCTGGACAAAGGTTGTGCTCAGTATTGGGAATAGGGTGATTTGGGACAAATCCCTGTGCCAGGGCAGGAGTACTGATGCGTTTTGGATTGACAAAAGTAAAAAATCAAGTAGTGGCTTCAAAGCTGGTCTAAGCTGACTATCTTCTCTCAACATCACTCCCCCATCCTTCCCCTCAACACTAACCTCAACATTACTCCCCCATCCTTCCCCTCAACACTAACCTCAACATTACTCCCCCATCCTCCCCCTCAACACTAACCTCAACATTACTCCCCCATCCTCCTCCTCAACACTAACCTCAACATTACTCCCCCATCCTTCCCCTCAACCCTAACCTCAACATTACTCCCCCACCCTCCCCCTCAACACTAACCTCAACATTACTCCCCCATAGTCCCCCTCAACCCTAACCTCAACATTACTCCCCCATCCTCCCCCTCAACCCTAACCTCAACATTACTCCCCCATCCTTCCCCTCAACACTAACCTCAACATTACTCCCCCATCCTTCCCCTCAACCTCAACCTCAACATTACTCCCCCATCCTTCCCCTCCCCCTCAACATTACTCCCCCATCCTCCCCCCTCAACCCTAACCTCAACATTACTCCCCCATCCTCCCCCTCAACCCTAACCTCAACATTACTCCCTCATCCTTCCCCTCAACCTCAACATTACTCCCTCATCCTTCCCCTCAACCTCAACATTACTCCCCCATCCTTCCCCTCAACCTCAACCTCAACATTACTCCCCCATCCTTCCCCTCCCCCTCAACATTACTCCCCCATCCTCCCCCTCAACCCTAACCTCAACATTACTCCCTCATCCTTCCCCTCAACCTCAACATTACTCCCCCCATCCTACCCCTCAACATTACTCCCCCATCCTTCCCCTCCCCCTCAACATTACTCCCCCATCCTCCCCCTCAACACTAACCTCAACATTACTCCCCCATCCTACCCCTCAACCTCAACATTACTCCCCCATCCTACCCCTCAACATTACTCCCCCATCCTACCCCTCAACCTCAACATTACTCCCCCATCCTTCCCCATCCTTCCCCTCAACCCTAACCTCAACATTACTCCCCCATCCTTCCCCTCAACCCTAACCTCAACATTACTCCCCCATCCTTCCCCTCAACCTCAACATTACTCCCCCATCCTACCCCTCAACATTACTCCCCCATCCTACCCCTCAACCTCAACATTACTCCCCCATCATTCCCCTCAACCCTAACCTCAACATTACTCCCCCATCCTTCCCCTCAACACTAACCTCAACATTACTCCCCCATCCTACCCCTCAACCTCAACATTACTCCCCCATCCTCCCCCTCAACCTCAACATTACTCCCCCATGCTTCCCCTCAACCTCAACATTACTCCCCCATCCTTCCCCTCAACACTAACCTCAACATTACTCCCCCATCCTCCCCCTCAACCTCAACATTACTCCCCCATCCTCCCCCTCAACCTCAACATTACTCCCCCTTCCTCCCCCTCAACCTCAACATTACTCCCCCATCCTTCCCCTCAACCCTAACCAACCCCTTCTATTGTTTAGCAGCTCCACAGTAGGAAGGAATAGGGGTTAGGGGTGTAAAATACAATTTTACTAACTGGTGATAAATTATGGTGTTAAACAATAGTCTTCTTGTCCTGTAAAGGAGGGAGATATAGCACCTGCCTGAAAACATGGGAGGGAGGGAGGGAGGGAGGGAGGGAGGGAGGGAGGGAGGGAGGGAGGAGAGAGAGAGAGAGAGAGAGAGAGAGAGAGAGATTGTCGAGACAAACCCCAAACCAGCCGTTTGGAAGGTTTGATAAAAAGAAAACATTTATAAATGTTTGAGATTTGATACAGTATTAATATCTCAGGCTTTGAACAAGTCTATTAGTTCAGATACTGGATGTAAACCATAGAATGGTATAAATAACCTAGAATGTACTGCATCTGTCATTTAAAATAGATTAAAGGGCAAATCTACCGCTTTTCCAACTCATTTTGCTCATCTCCAGTACAACACCAGTGCATTTCTACGTTTTATATTAAAAAAAATCTAAAGTTACAAAGTTCTACCCGATGACATCATCAAAAGGTAAAACATAAAAATAATACAAAGATTTTCAAACACAATGAGATTGGATGTGCAAGAATTCATTTTTCTTCATTTTAATCCTACCCTGTGATGTCACAGAGAAGCATTTTATTAAGGACTTTTTTTCTCATCTTTATAACCACAGATCATAGAAACACACTTCACATATGTAGACACTGGCATGATGCTTTTTGAAAAGTGGCAGGATTGCCCTGTACAATTGTATTTCTAGTTTTAGATAATTAGATGTCTACCTGTTTAGTTAACCATAGTGATCTGTCACTTATTTTCAGCGTTTCAGTCAATGAGAATTTTGTCTCTCCGGTTGGTTGTCTCTCTCTCTCTTCTCTCTCTCTCTCTCTCTCTCTCTCTCTCTCTCTCTCTCTCTCTCTCTCTCTCTCTCTCTCTCTCTCTCTCTCTCTCTCTCTCTCTCTCTCTCTCTCTCTCTCTCTCTCTCTCTCTCTCTCTCTCTCTCTCTCTCTCTCTCTTCTCTCTCTCTCTCTCTCTCTCTCTCTCTCTCTCTCTCTCTCTCTCTCTCTCTCTCTCTCTCTCTCTCTCTCTCTCTCTCTCTCTCTCTCTCTTCTCTCTCTCTCCTCTCTCTCTCTCCTCTCTCTCTCTCTCTCTCTCTCTCTCTCTCTCAATTCAATTCAATTCAATTTAAGGGCTTTACTGACATTGGAAACATATGTTTACATTGCCGAAGCAAGTGAAGTAGATAATAAACAAAAGTGAAATAAACAATACAAATGAACAGTTAACATTACACTCACAGAAGTTCCAAAAGAATAAAGACATTTAAAATGTCATAAGATGTGCAAATAGTTAAAGTAGTTCTCTCTCTCTGTGTGTGAATGGTGGGAGTTGATGTGAACTCAGTATAAAATGATGAATACCTGTGCTTTGTTTGGGGTGGCTGTTTGAATTCCGTGACTGTTCAAGCACAGATTGTGGATTGGAATGAAGTGGGTCTGAAGAACTGCTCTTTGTTCCCCAACATCCTGTCACTGACCCCCTAGGTAATCACTCCCCCAGCCAGGGGTACCTGTTGGTGGGAACTGAGAGAGGAGAGTCGTGGGGGTCACGGAGGAAGACCACCACCCTCTCACACCACACACACATACGCACACACCCCTCCTGTCCCCCTTCTCTCCCTCAGATAAGGGGGGGATGACAGAGGCTGCCAGTGGAGGGGTAGCAAGACAGCATTGAGAACCTGCGAACCATGGATGGGCCTTTTTCACATGGAATTAGCTTGTAGGGCCAGAAGGAATGCTCTCTCTGTGTGATGAATGCTGTTAGCTAGCTTGCTCTCTGTGTGATGACGGCTGTTAGCTAGCTAGATCTCTCTGTGTGGTGACGACTGTTAGCTAGCTAGCTCTCTCTGTGTGATGAATGCTGTTAGCTAGCTAGCTCTCTCTGTGTGATGACGGCTGTTAGCTAGCTAGCTCTCTCTGTGTGGTGACGACTGTTAGCTAGCTAGCTCTCTCTGTGTGATGACGGCTGTTAGTTAGCTAGATCTCTCTGTGTGGTGACGGCTGTTAGCTAGCTAGCTCTCTCTGTGTGATGAATGCTGTTAGCTAGCTAGCTCTCTCTGTGTGGTGACGACTGTTAGTTAGCTAGCTCTCTCTGTGTGATGACAGATGTTAGCTAGCGCTGTAGCTCCTGACACTGTGGCTTTGTTAGTTACCTTTCCGCAGTCACCTGGAGAGAGAGAGAGAACAAGGAAGAGAGAGAGCGAGAGAGAGAACAGAGAAGAGAGAGCGGTAGAAAAAGAGTAGAAGGAGAAAGAGTGACAGAACAGGGAAGAGAGAGAATAGGGAAGAGAGAGAGAGAACAGGGAAAGAGAGAGGGAACAGGGGAGAGAGAGAGCGGTAGAGAAAGAGTAGAAGGAGTATATGATGAGAGACAATGTTCCTGTTGTCAGTGACTCAAAGGATATTTTATAATAAATGTAGTGCTCAGGCATGAAACCATAACATGCTCCACCTACAACGTCTCTAAAAGGAGAACAAGAGGATAAATCAGATAGGAGAAACCTAGTATGGATGTTTTTACCAGCAGTAGTATGTGACAGTCAATGATTTGGATATTTACATCCTGAGAATTGTGCACCTTCTTCTCTCGCTCTAGCAATCTCTCTCTCTCTCTCTCTCTCTCTCACCCTCACTCTCTTTTCTCTCTCTCTCTCTCTCTAGCAATCTATCGCTCACCTTCTCGTCCTCTGTCTGTCTGTCTGTCTTCCCCCACCACCCTCCCCCCTGTTTGGGGAAGTCTCTTTCTTCTCCTCTGGCCTACAGGAAGACTCAGTCGCTCTCTGCTGATTGCTTCATGACAGACGCCAGAGGAACAAAGAGGCCTCTAATACCCTCCTCCTCTAGAATGAAAATGTTTCAGCAGGACAGGAGAGAGAGAGGGGGAGTGGGGTGGGGTGGGGGGAGGCTAGAGATACGACATTATACAATCCATGGCCACAAAAAACAAGTGTGCTGTTAAAATGGGCAAAAAAAACACACACATTTCTTTCTACAGGGCCGTGGGGTGAGACAGTGATGCAGCTTGAGCCCCACCCTTTTCAACATATATATCAATGAATTGGTGAGGGCACTAGAACAGTCTGCAGCACCCGGCCTCACCCTACTAAAATCTGAAGTCAAATGTCTACTGTTTGCTGATGATCTGGTGCTTCTGTCCCCAACCAAGGAGGGCCTACAGCAGCACCTAGATATTCTGAACAGATTCTGTCAGACCTGGGCCCTGTCAGACCTGGAACCTGACAGACCTGGGCCCTGACAGTAAATCTCAGTAAGACAAAAATAATGGTGTTCCAAAAAAGGTCCAGTTGCCAGGACCACAAATACAAATTCCATCTAGACACAGTTGCCCTAGAGCAAACAGAAAACTATACATACCTTGGCCTAAACATCAGCGCCACAGGTAACTTCCACTAAGCTGTGAACGATCTGAGAGACAAGGCAAGAAGGGCCTTCTACGCCATCAAAAGGAACATAAAATTCAACATACCAATTAGCATCTGGCTAAAAATAATTGAATCAGTTATAGAACCCATTGCCCTTTATGGTTGTGAGGTCTGGGGTCCGCTCACCAACCAAGAATTCACAAAATGGGACAAACATCAAATTGAGACTCTGCATGCAGAATTCTGCAAAAATATCCTCTGTGTACAACGTAAAACACCAAATAATGCATGCAGAATAGAATTAGGCCGATTCCCAAAAATTATTAAAATCCAGAAAAGAGACGTTAAATTCTACAACCACCTAAAAGGAAGTGATTCCCAAACCTTCCATAACAAAGCCATCACCTACAGAGAGATAAACCTGGAGAAGAGTCCCCTAAGCAAGCTGGTCCTGGGCCTCTGTTCACAAACACAAACAGACCCACAGAGCCCCAGGCAACAACACAATTAGACACCAACCAAATCAAGAGAAAACCCAAAAGATAATTACTTGGCACATTGGAAAGAATTATCAAAAAAACTGAGCAAAACTAGATTGCTATTTGTCCCTAAACAGAGAGACACAGTGGCAGAATACCTGACCACTATGACTGACCCAAACTTAAGGAAAGCTTTGACTATGTACAGACTCAGTGAGCATAGCCTTGCTATTGAGAAAGGCCGCCGTAGCCAGACCTGGCTCTCAATACAAGACAGGGTATGTGCACACTGGCCACAAAATGAGGTGGAAACTGAGCTGCACTTCCAAACCTCCTGCCAAATGTATGACCATATTAGAGACATAGATTTCCCTCAGATTACACAGATCCACAAAGAATTTGAAAACAAATCCAATTTTGTTACAGTCCCTTATCTACTGGGTGAAATACCACAGTGTGCCATCACAGCAGCAAGATGTGTGACCTGTTGCTACAAGAAAAGGGCAACCAGTGAAGAACAAACACCATTGTAAATACAACCCAGATTTATGTTTATTTATTTTCTCTTTTGTACTTTAACTATTTGTACATCGTTACAAAACTGTATATATACATAATATTACATTTGTAATGTCTTTATTCTTTTGGAACTTCTGTGAGTGTAATGTTTACTATTCATTTTTATTGTTTATTTCACTTTTGTTTATCATCTATTTCACTTGCTTTGGAAATGTAAACATATGTTTCCCATGCCAATGAAGCCCCTTAAATTGAATTGAGAGAGAGAGAGAGAGAGCAGGGTGTAGTGCAGAATCTGGTATGATAGACAGATGGAAACAGTGATTTGAAAGTTTTCCTCATCCACGTTTCCTTTCATTTCCTCTCTTTCTTCACACAGTGGCTTCCTCTCTTTCTTCACACAGTGGCTTCCTCTCTTTCTTCACACAGTAGCTTCCTCTCTTTCTTCACACAGTGGCTTCCTCTCTAACTTCACACAGTGGGTTCCTCTCTTTCTTCACACAGTAGCTTCCTCTCTAACTTCACACAGTAGCTTCCTCTCTAACTTCACACAGTAGCTTCCTCTCTAACTTCACACAGTGGCTTCCTCTCTAACTTCACACAGTGGCTTCCTCTCTTTCTTCACACAGTAGCTTCCTCTCTTTCTTCTCACAGTGGCTTCCTCTCTTTCTTCACACAGTAGCTTCCTCTCTTTCTTCACACAGTGGCTTCCTCTCTTTCTTCACACAGTAGCTTCCTCTCTAACTTCACACAGTGGCTTCCTCTCTTTCTTCACACAGTAGCTTCCTCTCTTTCTTCACACAGTGGCTTCCTCTCTTTCTTCACACAGTGGCTTCCTCTCTAACTTCACACAGTGGCTTCATATCTTTCTTCACACAGTGGCTTCCTCTCTTTCTTCACACAGTAGCTTCCTCTCTAACTTCACACAGTAGCTTCCTCTCTAACTTCACACAGTAGCTTCCTCTCTAACTTCACACAGTGGCTTCCTCTCTAACTTCACACAGTGGCTTCCTCTCTTTCTTCACACAGTAGCTTCCTCTCTTTCTTCTCACAGTGGCTTCCTCTCTTTCTTCACACAGTAGCTTCCTCTCTTTCTTCACACAGTGGCTTCCTCTCTTTCTTCACACAGTAGCTTCTCTAACTTCACACAGTGGCTTCCTCTCTTTCTTCACACAGTAGCTTCCTCTCTTTCTTCACACAGTGGCTTCCTCTCTTTCTCCACACAGTGGCTTCCTCTCTTTCTTCACACAGTAGCTTCCTCTCTAACTTCACACAGTGGCTTCATCTCTTTCTTCACACAGTAGCTTCCTCTCTTTCTTCACACAGTGGCTTCCTCTCTTTCTTCACACAGTAGCTTCCTCTCTTTCTTCTCACAGTGGCTTCATCTCTTTCTTCACACAGTGGCTTCCACTCTTTCTTCACACAGTGGCTTCCTCTCTTTCTTCACACAGTAGCTTCGTCTCTTTCTTCACACAGTGGCTTCCTCTCTTTCTTCACACAGTGGCTTCCTCTCTTTCTTCACACAGTGGCTTCCTCTCTTTCTTCACACAGTAGCTTCCTCTCTTTCTTCACACAGTGGCTTCCTCTCTTTCTTCTCACAGTGGCTTCCTCTCTTTCTTCACACAGTGGGTTCCTCTCTTTCTTCACACAGTAGCTTCCTCTCTAACTTCACACAGTGGGTTCCTCTCTTTCTTCACACAGTAGCTTCCTCTCTAACTTCACACAGTAGCTTCCTCTCTTTCTTCACACAGTGGCTTCCTCTCTAACTTCACACAGTGGCTTCCTCTCTTTCTTCACACAGTGGGTTCCTCTCTTTCTTCACACAGTAGCTTCCTCTCAAACTTCACACAGTAGCTTCCTCTCTAACTTCACACAGTAGCTTCCTCTCTAACTTCACACAGTAGCTTCCTCTCTAACTTCACACAGTAGCCTCCTCTCTAACTTCACACAGTGGCTTCCTCTCTAACTTCACACAGTGGCTTCCTCTCTTTCTTCACACAGTAGCTTCCTCTCTTTCTTCTCACAGTGGCTTCCTCTCTTTCTTCACACAGTAGCTTCCTCTCTTTCTTCACACAGTGGCTTCCTCTCTTTCTTCACACAGTAGCTTCCTCTCTAACTTCACACAGTGGCTTCCTCTCTTTCTTCACACAGTAGCTTCCTCTCTTTCTTCACACAGTGGCTTCCTCTCTTTCTTCACACAGTGGCTTCCTCTCTTTCTTCACACAGTAGCTTCCTCTCTAACTTCACACAGTGGCTTCATCTCTTTCTTCACACAGTGGCTTCCTCTCTTTCTTCACACAGTAGCTTCCTCTCTTTCTTCACACAGTGGCTTCCTCTCTTTCTTCACACAGTAGCTTCCTCTCTTTCTTCACACAGTGGCTTCCTCTCTAACTTCACACAGTAGCTTCCTCTCTTTCTTCACACAGTGGCTTCCTCTCTAACTTCACACAGTGGCTTCCTCTCTTTCTTCACACAGTGGGTTCCTCTCTTTCTTTACACAGTAGCTTCCTCTCTAACTTCACACAGTAGCTTCCTCTCTAACTTCACACAGTAGCTTCCTCTCTAACTTCACACAGTAGCTTCCTCTCTAACTTCACACAGTGGCTTCCTCTCTAACTTCACACAGTGGCTTCCTCTCTTTCTTCACACAGTAGCTTCCTCTCTTTCTTCTCACAGTGGCTTCCTCTCTTTCTTCACACAGTAGCTTCCTCTCTTTCTTCACACAGTGGCTTCCTCTCTTTCTTCACACAGTAGCTTCCTCTCTAACTTCACACAGTGGCTTCCTCTCTTTCTTCACACAGTGGCTTCCTCTCTAACTTCCACAGTGGCTTCCTCTCTTTCTTCACACAGTGGGTTCCTCTCTTTCTTCACACAGTAGCTTCCTCTCTAACTTCACACAGTAGCTTCCTCTCTAACTTCACACAGTAGCTTCCTCTCTAACTTCACACAGTGGCTTCCTCTCTAACTTCACACAGTGGCTTCCTCTCTTTCTTCACACAGTAGCTTCCTCTCTTTCTTCTCACAGTGGCTTCCTCTCTTTCTTCACACAGTAGCTTCCTCTCTTTCTTCACACAGTGGCTTCCTCTCTTTCTTCACACAGTAGCTTCCTCTCTAACTTCACACAGTGGCTTCCTCTCTTTCTTCACACAGTAGCTTCCTCTCTTTCTTCACACAGTGGCTTCCTCTCTTTCTTCTCACAGTGGCTTCCTCTCTTTCTTCAGACAGTGGGTTCCTCTCTTTCTTCACACAGTAGCTTCCTCTCTAACTTCACACAGTGGGTTCCTCTCTTTCTTCACACAGTAGCTTCCTCTCTAACTTCACACAGTAGCTTCCTCTCTTTCTTCACACAGTGGCTTCCTCTCTAACTTCACACAGTGGCTTCCTCTCTTTCTTCACACAGTGGGTTCCTCTCTTTCTTCACACAGTAGCTTCCTCTCAAACTTCACACAGTAGCTTCCTCTCTAACTTCACACAGTAGCTTCCTCTCTAACTTCACACAGTAGCTTCCTCTCTAACTTCACACAGTAGCTTCCTCTCTAACTTCACACAGTGGCTTCCTCTCTAACTTCACACAGTGGCTTCCTCTCTTTCTTCACACAGTAGCTTCCTCTCTTTCTTCTCACAGTGGCTTCCTCTCTTTCTTCACACAGTAGCTTCCTCTCTTTCTTCACACAGTGGCTTCCTCTCTTTCTTCACACAGTAGCTTCCTCTCTAACTTCACACAGTGGCTACCTCTCTTTCTTCACACAGTAGCTTCCTCTCTTTCTTCACACAGTGGCTTCCTCTCTTTCTTCACACAGTGGCTTCCTCTCTTTCTTCACACAGTGGCTTCCTCTCTTTCTTCACACAGTAGCTTCCTCTCTTTCTTCACACAGTAGCTTCCTCTCTTTCTTCTCACAGTGGCTTCCTCTCTTTCTTCACACAGTGGTTTCCTCTCTTTCTTCACACAGTGGC
>NC_059460.1:82534814-82547314 GCF_905237065.1 Salmo salar | reverse complement strand
GTGTGTTATTCCTCATGGTGTGTTATTCCTCATGGTGTGTTATTCCTCATGGTGTGGTATTCCTTGTGGTGTGTTATTCCTTATGGTGTGTTATTCCTCATGGTGTGTTATTCCTCATGGTGTGTTATTCCTCATGGTGTGTTATTCCTCATGGTGTGTTATTCTTCATGATGTGTTATTCCTCGTGGTGTGTTATTCTTCATGGTGTGTTATTCCTCGTGGTGTGTTATTCCTCATGGTGTGTTATTCCTCGTGGTGTGTTATTCCTCATGGTGTGTTATTCCTCGTGGTGTGTTATTCCTTATGGTGTGTTATTCCTCATGGTGTGATATTCCTCGTGGTGTGTTATTCTTCATGGTGTGTTATTCCTCATGATGTGTTATTCCTCATGGTGTGTTATTCCTCGTGGTGTGTTATTCCTCATGGTGTGTTATTCCTCATGGTGTGTTATTCCTCATGGTGTGTTATTCCTTGTGGTGTGTTATTCCTCATGGTGTGTTATTCCTCATGGTGTGTTATTCCTCGTGGTGTGTTATTCCTCATGGTGTGTTATTCCTCGTGGTGTGTTATTCCTCGTGGTGTGTTATTCCTCATGGTGTGTTGTTCCTCATGGTGTGTTATTCCTCGTGGTGTGTTATTCCTTATGGTGTGTTATTCCTCATGGTGTGTTATTCCTCATGGTGTGATATTCTTCATGATGTGTTATTCCTCGTGGTGTGTTATTCCTCATGGTGTGTTATTCCTCGTGGTGTGTTATTCCTCGTGGTGTGTTATTCCTTATGGTGTGTTATTCCTCATGGTGTGTTATTCCTCATGGTGTGATATTCTTCATGATGTGTTATTCCTCGTGGTGTGTTATTCCTCATGGTGTGTTATTCCTCATGGTGTGTTATTCTTCATGATGTGTTATTCCTCGTGGTGTGTTATTCTTCATGATGTGTTTTTCCTTGTGGTGTGTTATTCCTCATGGTGTGTTATTCTTCATGGTGTGTTATTCCTCATGGTGTGTTATTCCTCGTGGTGTGTTATTCCTCGTGGTGTGTTATTCCTTATGGTGTGTTATTCCTCATGGTGTGTTATTCCTCATGGTGTGTTATTCTTAGAGCTGAAGCGTAAATCAATCAATACTTTGTTGTTTTTGTGTTACTTTTGCTTTTGTCCAGTGGTGACACT
Source organism: Salmo salar (assembly GCF_905237065.1). NCBI lineage: Eukaryota > Metazoa > Chordata > Actinopteri > Salmoniformes > Salmonidae > Salmo > Salmo salar. The sequence continues at coordinate 82,546,141 of NC_059460.1, read as the reverse complement.
TCCTTATAGTCTGTGTCATAGCGCATTATAAGTGCATTAAAAGACGTTATGAAGGACATTATAAACTATTATTATACATGCGTCATAAAAATATATTTTGTAGGGCAGAAGGCAGTAAACAGTGAGCCTGCCTTGCTCTGGCCCGTAGAACCAGGACCCCTTCACATTTAGCCCTCTCTGAAGTGGAGGATGGAGGAGAGGGAGGAGAGGGAGGAGAGGAGGGGGGTAGTGGAACACTCCTATAAATGGAAAACTAATAACAGATTTTTCGAAAGAGAGAGAGAGAGAGAGAGCAAGAGAGAGAGGGGGAGAGAGAGAGAAAGAGAGTTAGAGTTAGAAAGAGCGGGAGAGAGAGAAAGAGAGAGAGAGAAAGAGAGAGAGAGCGAAGGAGAGAGAGAGTTAGAAAGAGAGAGAGGGGGAGAGAGAGAGAAAGAGAGTTAGAGTTAGAAAGAGTGGGAGGGAGAGAAAGAGAGAGAGAGAGAGAGAGAGAGAGAGAGAGAAAGAGAGAGAGGGCGAAGGAGAGAGAGACAGAGAGAGAGAGAGCAAGAGAGAGAGGGGAGAGAGAGAAAGAGAGAGAGAGAGAGAGAGGGCGAAGGAGAGCCAGAGAGAGAGTTAGAAAGAGAATGTTTGACTAGGCGAGAGAGCGGGAGAGAGAGAGAGATCTCGGCTGTGCAGTGCTCTGACCCTCGCCCCGGGGCTGTGCTGGTGTGTGGCGCAGCAGTAATCAGAGGTCATAATTTCATTGGCGGTTAGCATCAGGTTCAATTTTTCTAGTAGGTTGCATTTAGCAGAACGTCTGGATTGTGTTACTGAGGAGCGGCTGAATCAGAGAGAGCTACAGAATCCCTCTCCAAGACGAGTCAGAGCACACATACACACACAAACACACACAGACGCATGCACACACACACACACAGACGCATGCACACACACACACACAGACGCATGCACACACACACACACAGACGCATGCACACACACACACACACAGACGTATGCACACACACATGCACGGACACACACACACACAGATGCATGCACACACACACACACACATACACACACAGACGCATGCACGGACACACACACATACACACATGGGCAGACACAAATGTGCCGACAGACACACGCTGTCCATTAACACCATGGATGTCTTTATTCTCCCTATGTTTCACTTCTTCTCTCCCCTCTTCTCTCCCATCCTCTTCTCTTCTCTCCCCTTCTCTTCTCTCCCCTCATCTACTCTCCCATCCTCTTCTCTCCCATCCTCTTCTCTCCCATCCTCTTCTCTCCCCTCCTCTTCTCTCCATCCTCTTCTCTCCCCTCCTCTTCTCTCCCCTCTTGTCTCCCCTCCTCTTCTCTCCATCCTCTTCTCTCCCCTCCTCTTTTCTCCCCTCTTGTCTCCCCTCCTCTTCTCTCCCTCCTCTTCTCTCCCCTCCTCTTCTCTCCCCTCTTGTCTCCCCTCCTCTTGTCTCCCCTCCTCTTGTCTCCCCTCCTCTTGTCTCCCCTCCTCTTGTCTGCCCTCCGCTTCTCTCCCTCCTCTTCTCTCCCCTCCTCTTCTCTCCCCTCCTCTTTTCTCTCCTCTTGTCTCCCCTCCTCTTGTCTCCCCTCCTCTTGTCTCCCCTCCTCTTGTCTGCCCTCCGCTTCTCTCCCTCCTCTTCTCTCCCCTCCTCTTCTCTCCCCTCCTCTTTTCTCCCCTCTTGTCTCCCCTCCTCTGGTCTCCCTCCTCTTCTCTCCCCTCCTCTTGTCTCCCCTCCTCTTGTCTCCCCTCCTCTTCTCTCCATCCTCTTCTCTCCCCTCCTCTTTTCTCCCCTCTTGTCTCCCCTCCTCTTCTCTCCCTCCTCTTCTCTCCCCCTCCTCTTCTCTCCCCTCTTGTCTCCCCTCCTCTTGTCTCCCCTCCTCTTGTCTCCCCTCCTCTTGTCTCCCCTCCTCTTGTCTCCCCTCCTCTTGTCTGCCCTCCGCTTCTCTCCCTCCTTTTCTCTCCCCTCCTCTTCTCTCCCCTCCTCTTTTCTCTCCTCTTGTCTCCCCTCCTCTTGTCTCCCCTCCTCTTGTCTCCCCTCCTCTTGTCTGCCCTCCGCTTCTCTCCCTCCTCTTCTCTCCCCTCCTCTTCTCTCCCCTCCTCTTTTCTCCCCTCTTGTCTCCCCTCCTCTGGTCTCCCTCCTCTTCTCTCCCCTCCTCTTGTCTCCCCTCCTCTTGTCTCCCCTCCTCTTGTCTCCCCTCCTCTTCTCTCCATCCTCTTCTCTCCCCTCCTCTTCTCTCCATCCTCTTCTCTCCCCTCCTCTTGTCTCCCCTCCTCTTCTCTCCCTCCTCTTCTCTCCCCTCCTCTTCTCTCCCCTCCTCTTTTCTCCCCTCTTGTCTCCCCTCCTCTTCTCTCCCTCCTCTTCTCTCCCCTCCTCTTTTCTCCCCTCTTGTCTCCCCTCCTCTTGTCTCCCCTCCTCTTCTCTCCCCTCCTCTTGTCTCTCTTCTCTCCCCTCCTCTTGTCTCCCCTCCTCTTCTCTCCCCTCCTCTTTTCTCCCCTCTTGTTTCCCCTCCTCTTGTCTCCCCTCCTCTTGTCTCCCCTCCTCTTCTCTCCCCTCCTCTTGTCTCTCTTCTCTCCCCTCCTCTTGTCTCTCTTCTGGAATGTGACTTGAGAAAACTTTCTGATAAAAGAAGGTTTGCATTGAATGAATATATATCGTTATTCGTTGCAACGGTTAATTAATTAAACATCCCTCAACATTCCTCCAAATAAAATCCCATGTGTACAAATATCTCCAATCAGTCTGCTCCCATCACGTGGTTAATAAACTACTCATCTGATGAGGGGTTGGATCAGGGTGTGATGATGGACAGGGTTGGATCAGGATGTGATGATGGACAGGGTTGGATCAGGGTGTGATGATGGACAGGGGTTGAATCAGGGTGTGATGATGGACAGGAGTTGGATCAGGGTGTGATGATGGACAGGGGTTGGATCAGGGTGTGATGATGGACAGGGTTGGATCAGGGTGTGATGATGGACAGGGGATCAGGGTGTGATGATGGACAGGGTTGGATCAGGGTGTGATGATGGGCAGGGTTGGATCAGGGTGTAATGATGGACAGGGGATCAGGGTGTGATGATGGACAGGAGTTGGATCAGGATGTGATGATGGACAGGGGTTGGATCAGGGTGTGATGATGGACAGGGGTTGAATCAGGGTGTGATGATGGACAGGAGTTGGATCAGGGTGTGATGATGGACAGGGGTTGGATCAGGGTGTGATGATGGACAGGGGATCAGGGTGTGATGATGGGCAGGGGTTGGATCAGGGTGTGATGATGGACAGGAGTTGGATCAGGGTGTGATGATGGACAGGGGTTGGATCAGGGTGTGATGATGGACAGGGGTTGGATCAGGGTGTGATGATGGACAGGAGTTGGATCAGGGTGTGATGATGGACAGGGGTTGGATCAGGGTGTGATGATGGACAGGGGATCAGGGTGTGATGATGGGCAGGGGTTGGATCAGGGTGTGATGATGGACAGGAGTTGGATCAGGGTGTGATGATGGACAGGGGTTGGATCAGGGTGTGATGATGGACAGGGGTTGGATCAGGGGATCAGGGTGTGATGATGGACAGGGTTGGATCAGGGTGTAATGATGGACAGGGGATCAGGGTGTGATGATGGACAGGAGTTGGATCAGGATGTGATGATGGACAGGGGTTGGATCAGGGGATCAGGGTGTGATGATGGACAGGGTTGGATCAGGGTGTAATGATGGACAGGGGATCAGGGTGTGATGATGGACAGGGGTTGGATCAGGATGTGATGATGGACAGGGGTTGGATCAGGATGTGATGATGGACAGGGGATCAGGGTGTGATGATGGACAGGAGTTGGATCAGGATGTGATGATGGACAGGGTTGGATCAGGGGATCAGGGTGTGATGATGGACAGGAGTTGGATCAGGATGTGATGATGGACAGGGTTGGATCAGGGTGTGATGATGGACAGGGGTTGGATCAGGGGATCAGGGTGTGATGATGGACAGGGGTTGGATCAGGATGTGATGATGGACAGGGTTGGATCAGGGGATCAGGGTGTGATGATGGACAGGGGTTGGATCAGGATGTGATGATGGACAGGGTTGGATCAGGGGATCAGGGTGTGATGATAGGCACGTCTAGATAGCGACATCCCAAATGGCATCCTATTCCCTTATGAGCCCTGGTCAAATGTAGTGCACTATATAGGGAATAGGGTGCTATTTGGGACACATACACATGAGGTGGAGGACTGAATTAAAGGTTGGAGCCAGATAGAGAGAGAGCGAGGGAGAGAAAGAAAGAGAGAGAGAGTGATGGAGAGAGAGATGGAGAGTGATGGAGAGAGAGATTTCAATTAGAGTGAGTTCCTCAGTAAATGAAAACTTGTCATGTGTTTTGAAATATAACTTATTATTTTGCTCTCTCAAAATTATAAGGTAAAATGTGTGCTTTGAACTTCTTTGAAGTTTATGATGTGGATTATTTTGAAATGTTCATGTGAATGTGGTATTATGCATCTATATTTGCTCAATGTATCTCCTCTCTGTGTTTTAGGAGTGTGACCAGGTTCACATCGACGACGTCTCATCTGATGACAACGGTCAGGATCTGAGGTAGCTACAGTTCTAAACCAATCACACTGTTCTAAACTACAGTTCTAAACCAATCACAACGTTCTAAACTACAGTTCTAAACCAATCACAACGTTCTAAACTACAGGTCTAAACCAATCACAATGTTCTAAACTACAGTTCTAAACCAATCACAACGTTCTAAACTACAGTTCTAAACCAATCACAATGTTCTAAACTACAGTTCTAAACCAATCACAATGTTCTAAACTACAGTTCTAAACCAATCACAATGTTCTAAACTACAGTTCTAAACCAATCACAATGTTATAAACTACAGTTCTAAACTAATCACAACATTCTAAACTACAGTTCTAAACTAATCACAATGTTCTAAACTACAGTTCTAAACCAATCACAACGTTCTAAACTAATCACAATGTTCTAAACTACAGTTCTAAACTAATCACAATGATCTAAACTACAGTTCTAAACCAATCACAATGATCTAAACCAATCACAGTGTTCTAAACTTCAGTTGTAAACTAATCACAATGTTCTAAACTACAGTTCTAAACCAATCACAATGATCTAAACTACAGTTCTAAACCAATCACAATGTTCTAAACTACAGTTCTAAACCAATCACAATGTTCTAAACCAATCACAATGTTCTAAATCAATCAAAATGTTCTAAACTACAATTCTAAACCAATCACAATGTTCTAAACCAATCACAATGTTCTAAACTAATCACAACGTTCTAAACTACAGTTATAAACCAATCACAATGTTCTAAACTACAGTTCTAAACCAATCACAATGTTATAAACTACAGTTCTAAACTAATCACAACGTTCTAAACTACAGTTCTAAACCAATCACAATGTTCTAAACTACAGTTCTAAACTAATCACAACGTTCTAAACTACAGTTCTAAACGAATCATAATGTTCTAAACTACAGTTCTAAACTAATCACAACGTTCTAAACTACAGTTCTAAACTAATCACAATGTTCTAAACTACAGTTCTAAACCAATCACAATGTTATAAACTACAGTTCTAAACCAATCACAATGTTATAAACTACAGTTCTAAACCAATCACAATGTTCTAAACTACAGTTCTAAACTAATCACAACGTTCTAAACTACAGTTCTAAACGAATCATAATGTTCTAAACTACAGTTCTAAACTAATCACAACGTTCTAAACTACAGTTCTAAACGAATCACAATGTTCTAAACTACAGTTCTAAACTAATCACAACGTTCTAAACTACAGTTCTAAACGAATCATAATGTTCTAAACTACAGTTCTAAACTAATCACAACGTTCTAAACTACAGTTCTAAACTAATCACAATGTTCTAAACTACAGTTCTAAACCAATCACAATGTTATAAACTACAGTTCTAAACCAATCACAATGTTATAAACTACAGTTCTAAACCAATCACAATGTTCTAAACTACAGTTCTAAACTAATCACAACGTTCTAAACTACAGTTCTAAACGAATCATAATGTTCTAAACTACAGTTCTAAACTAATCACAACGTTCTAAACTACAGTTCTAAACGAATCACAATGTTCTAAACTACAGTTCTAAACTAATCACAACGTTCTAAACTACAGTTCTAAACGAATCACAATGTTCTAAACTACAGTTCTAAACTAATCACAACGTTCTAAACTACAGTTCTAAACTAATCACAATGTTCTAAACTACAGTTCTAAACTAATCACAACGTTCTAAACTACAGTTCTAAACCAATCACAATGTTCTAAACTACAGTTCTAAACCAATCACAATGTTTTAAACTACAGTTCTAAACCAATCACAATGTTCTAAACCAATCACAATGTTCTAAACTACAGTTCTAAACTAATCACAATATTCTAAACCAATCACAATGTTCTAAACTACAGTTCTAAACCAATCACAATGTTCTAAACCAATCACAATGTTCTAAACTAATCACAATGTTCTAAACCAATCACAATGTTCTAAACTAATCACAATGTTCTAAACTACAGTTCTAAACCAATCACAATGTTCTAAACCAATCACAATGTTCTAAACTAATCACAATGTTCTAAACTACAGTTCTAAACCAATCACAATGTTCTAAACTACATTTCTAAACTAATCACAATGATCTAAACTACAGTTCTAAACCAATCACAATGATCTAAACCAATCACAGTGTTCTAAACTACAGTTCTAAACTAATCACAATGTTCTAAACTACAGTTCTAAACCAATCACAATGTTCTAAACTACAGTTCTTAACCAATCACAATGATCTAAACTAATCACAATGTTCTAAACTACAGTTCTAAACTAATCACAATGTTCTAAACTACAGTTCTAAACCAATCACAATGTTCTAAACTACAGTTCTAAACCAATCACAATGATCTGTTGCTGGCGTTCTAGAAGGAATCCTTTTGGGAAGGACCTCCCTGTTTTTCCTAGCGTCAGCAGTGGTGCAGTTTGAGCTAATAGGTCTCATAATTCTCTCTCTCTTTCTCCCCCCCTCTCTCTCGCTGTGTCTTGCTCTCTGTGCCCATGTAGTACGTATAACTTTGGCTCGGATGGGTTTCACGCGGCTGCAACCAGTGCCAACCTGTGCCTGGCCACGGGCGTGAGAGGAGGGGTGGACTGGATGAGAAAACTGGCCTTCCGCTACAGACGAGTAAAAGAAATCTACACCACCTACAAAAATAACGTTGGAGGTAATAACACACACACACACACACACACACACACACACACACACACACACACACACACACACACACACACACACACACACACACACACACACACACACACACACACACACACACACACACACACACACACACACACACACATAAACACACACACACACACACACACATAAACACACAGACACAGACACAGACACACACACACACACACACACACACACACACACACACACACACACACACACACACACACACACACACACACCACCTCTGCCTTGCTGAGACTCAGAACACTGCTGGCAGAGAAGAGGGGGCAGACAGGGGATGTGATTTCCCGCCCGCCCGCCTGCCCCTGTGCCTCTGTGCATGTTTAAAAGCACACTTGGTCGGTCAGGGTAGATTTTGTAAAATGTTGAAGGTATTTAGAGGTGGCTCCAACCTAAACATTGTTTCCTTGCGTGTCTCCTCTCCTCTCTCAGGTCTGCTGGGCCCAGCCAAACGAGAAGCCTGGTTACAATTGAGAGCAGAAATTGAAGCTTTGACTGACTCCTGGTTAACACTGGCACTGAAAGCACTCACATTAATCCACTCAAGGTAGGACCCACACACACACACACACATACACACACACACACACACACACACACACACACACACACACACACACACACACACACACACACACACACACACACACACACACACACACATAAACACACAAACACACACACATAAACACACACACACACACACAGACACACATAAACACACACACACACACACACACACACACATAAACACACATAAACACACACACACACATAAACACTCACATTAATCCACTCAAGGTAGGACCCACACACACAAACACACACACACACACACACACACACACACACACACACACACACACACACACACACACACACACACACACACACACACACACACATAAACACACATAAACACACACACACACACATAAACACACACACATAAACACACACATTAATCCACTCAAGGTAGGACCCACACACACACACACACACACACACACACACACACACACACACACACACACACACACACACACACACACACACACACACACACACACACACACACACACACACATAAACACACACACACACATAAACACACACACATAAACACACACATTAATCCACTCAAGGTAGGACCCACACCCAGCAGTCCCACGCCACCAGCATGTGGTGGAAATAAGACAACTGTATATTCACCAACAAAAGAAAACATAAGGATTATTTTAGCTGCATCCCAAATGATACCCTATTCTCTACATAGTGCACTCCTTTTGACCAGGAGGCCCTACAGTATGTAGGGAATAAGGTGCCATTTGAGACATAGCCTTTATTGTTGGTGGTATCTGTCCCTTTTGAAAGATAGTATGGTAAAACCCTTAAAAAAGAGTTCAACTCCAATCCATCTGTCACATTACACAGCTGTTCCTGTGTTGATGTTGTCCTCTCCCTCTCTTCTCACCCTCATCCCTCTCTGTCATCCCTCTCTATCATCCCTCTCTATCATCCCTCTCTATCATCCCTCTCTATCATCCCTCTTCTCATCCCTCTCTATCATCCCTCTCTATCATCCCTCTCTATCATCCCTCTCTATCATCCCTCTTCTCATCCCTCTCTATCATCCCTCTCTATCATCCCTCTTCTCATCCCTCTCTATCATCCCTCTTCTCATCCCTCTCTATCATCCCTCTCTATCATCCCTCTTCTCATTCCTCTCTATCATCCCTCTTCTCATTCCTCTCTATCATCCCTCTTCTCATCCCTCTCTATCATCCCTCTTCTCATCCCTCTCTATCATCCCTCTCTATCATCCCTCTCTATCATCCCTCTCTATCATCCCTCTTCTCATTCCTCTCTATCATCCCTCTTCTCATTCCTCTCTATCATCCCTCTTCTCATTCCTCTCTATCATCCCTCTTCTCATCCCTCTCTATCATCCCTCTTCTCATCCCTCTCTATCATCCCTCTCTGTCATCCCTCTCTATCATCCCTCTCTATCATCCCTCTCTATCATCCCTCTCTATCATCCCTCTTCTCATTCCTCTCTATCATCCCTCTTCTCATCCCTCTCTACCATCCTTCTCTTCTCTCTTCCCATCTCTCTCTTGTCATCCTCCTCGGTGTTGCAGGTCAAACTGTGTGAATATACTGGTGACCACTACCCAGCTCATACCTGCCCTGGCTAAAGTCCTGCTGTACGGACTGGGGATAGTGTTTCCTATTGACAATATTTATAGTGCTACCAAAATAGGTAAATAAGTTATCGTCTCTGTTTTTAAATGTCTACCTGTATGTTTGTCACTCTTGCCCTGTTTATTATTGACCTTTTATATGTCTATCTGTCTATCTTGTCTGTCTGTCTGTCTATGTCTGTCTGTCTGTCTGTCTGTCTGTCTGTCTGTCTGTCTGTCTGTCTGTCTGTCTGTCTGTCTGTCTGTCTGTCTGTCTGTCTGTCTGTCTGTCTGTCTGTCTGTCTGTCTGTCTGTCTGTCTGGTCCTGTAGTGGGTTACAGGACTCATCAGAATGCTCATCCTAATGAATATGATGTGTGTAAACATGGCGTGTGATTGGTCCGTGACGTTGAGGGGGCCGGGGGATTGGTCTGTGCTGTAGAGGTGGCCGGACACTGGAGAGAGTTGATGTCTCTCTCTGAAGGAAGAACTTTAATCAAACATAATTATTTTCCTATTACAGGGCCTCTCTCTCTCTCTCTCTCTCTCTCTCTCTCTCTCTGTCTCTCTCTCTCTCTCTCTCTCTCTCTGTCTCTCTCTCTCTCTCTCTCTCTCTCTCTCTCTCTCTCTCTCTCTCTCTCTCTCTCTCTCTCTTTCTCTCTCTCTCTCTCTCTCTTTCTCTCTCTCTCTCTCTCTCTCTCTCTCTCTCTCTCTCTCTCTCTCTCTCTCTCTCTCTCTCTCTCTCTCTCTCTCTCTCTCTCTCTCTCTCTCTCTCTCTCTCTCTCTCTCTCTCTCTCTCTCTCTCTCTCTCTCTCTCTCTCTTTCTCTCTCTCTTTCTCTCGCTCTCTCTCTCTTTCTCTCTCTCTTTCTCGCTCAGTCAGTCAGCCAATCAGTCAACCAACCAGTCAACCAACCAGTCAACCAACCAGTCAGTCAGCCAGTCGGTCAGTCAGCCAGTCAGCCAACCAACCGGTCAGCCAGTCAGCCAACCAACCAACCAGTCAGTCAGCCAGTCAGCCAACCAACCAGTCAGTCAGCAAGTCAGCCAACCAGTCAGTCAGCCAGCTAACCAACCAGTCAGTTAGCCAACCGGTCAGCCAGCCAGTCAGCCAACCAGTCAGTCAGCCAGTCAGTCAGTCAGCTAACCAACCAGTCAGTTAGCCAACCGGTCAGTCAGTCAGCCAACCAACCGGTCAGCCAGCCAGTCAGCCAACCAACCAGTCAGCCAGTCAGTCAGTCAGCCAACCAGTCAGCCAGTCAGTCAGTCAGCCAACCAACCAGTCAGCCAGTCAGTCAGTCAGTCAGCCAACCAACCAGTCAGCCAGTCAGTCAGTCAGCCAGTCAGTCAGTCAGCTAACCAACCAGTCAGTTAGCCAACCGGTCAGCCAGTCAGTCAGCCAACCAACCGGTCAGCCAGCCAGTCAGCCAACCAACCAGTCAGCCAGTCAGTCAGTCAGCCAACCAGTCAGCCAGTCAGTCAGTCAGCCAACCAACCAGTCAGCCAGTCAGTCAGTCAGTCAGCCAACCAACCAGTCAGCCAGTCAGTCAGTCAGCCAACCAACTGGTCAGCCAGCCAGTGGTTGCGTCTGTAGAGTAGAATATGCAGAGATGAACGGGACGTGAAGCTGGTTCCTTTACCCTGGACACACCCTGTAGCATGTGATGCTGATTTAGCTTGTTAGAGGCCATTTGTCCAGTTTCTGGGGAGGAGAACGAAACACTTTAATGCGTCTCACATTGTCTTTATCTGCAGAGTTGATCGTATGAAATCCCCT
>NC_059460.1:82504814-82529814 GCF_905237065.1 Salmo salar | reverse complement strand
AGGGGACTCCTATGGTAGGTACACCTACAGCTCTGTCACACGCTGGGTATGTACATAGTCAATGGTAGGCTTTGAGGGGACTCCTACGGTAGGTACACCTATAGCTCTGTTACACGCTGGGTATGTACATAGTCAATGGTAGGCTTTGAGGGGACTCCTATGGTAGGTACACCTACAGCTCTGTCACACGCTGGGTATGTACATAGTCAATGGTAGGCTTTGAGGAGACTCCTATGGTAGGTTCACCTACAGCTCTGTCACACGCTGGGTATGTACATAGTCAATGGTAGGCTTTGAGGGGACTCCTATGGTAGGTTCACCTATAGCTCTGTCAGATGCTGGGTATGTACATAGTCAATGGTAGGCTTAGAGGAGACTCCTATGGTAGGTTCACCTACAGCTCTGTCACACGCTGGGTATGTACATAGTCAATGGTAGGCTTTGAGGGGACTCCTATGGTAGGTTCACCTACAGCTCTGTCACACGCTGGGTATGTACATAGTCAATGGTAGGCTTTGAGGGGACTCCTATGGTAGGTACACCTACAGCTCTGTCGGATGCTGGGTATGTACATAGTCAATGGTAGGCTTAGAGGGGACTCCTATGGTAGGTACACCTACAGCTCTGTCAGATGCTGGGTATGTACATAGTCAATGGTAGGCTTTGAGGAGACTCCTATGGTAGGTTCACCTACAGCTCTGTCGGACGCTGGGTATGTACATAGTCAATGGTAGGCTTAGAGGGGACTCCTATGGTAGGTACACCTACAGCTCTGTCAGATGCTGGGTATGTACATAGTCAATGGTAGGCTTTGAGGGGACTCCTATGGTAGGTTCACCTACAGCTCTGTCGGATGCTGGGTATGTACATAGTCAATGGTAGGCTTTGAGGGGACTCCTATGGTAGGTTCACCTACAGCTCTGTCGCACGCTGGGTCTGTACATAGTCAATGGTAGGCTTTGAAGGGACTCCTATGGTAGGTACACCTATAGCTCTGTCGCACGCTGGGTATGTACATAGTCAATGGTAGGCTTTGAGGGGACTCCTATGGTAGGTACACCTATAGCTCTGTCGCACGCCCCGTATGTACATAGTCAATGGTAGGCTTTGAGGGGACTCCTATGGTAGGTACACCTATAGCTCATCTCTTGGCAGTAGTACTGTAGACTACTTTATCACTGACCTCAAACCCAGAGTCTCTCAGAGTGTTCACAGTCAGCCCACTGACACCCCCTATCAGATCACAGCAAAATCACAGTCTACTTGAACAGATCTATGCTCAATCATGAGGCATCAAAGCCAAAGGAACTGAATAATATTAAGACATGCTATAGATGGAATTAAAGTAGTGTAGAAACCTACCAAAGAAACAATTAGGCAACAACAAATTCTATCCTTTTTAGACAACTTCCTGGACAAAACGTTCCACTGTAATAGTGAAGGTGTAAACTTGGCAGTAGAAAACCTAAACAGTATATTTGACCTCTCAGCTCCCCTATCAAATCTAAACATGTAAAGCAGACAACCTAAGAAAATGAACAACAATGACCAATGGTTTGATGAAGAATACAAAAACCTAAGAAAAAAACTGAGAAATCTATCCAACCCAAAAACATAGAGACCCAGAAAACCTGAGTCTACGCCTTCACTATGGTGGATCACTAAAACGATACAGAAATACACTACGGAGAAAGAAGGAACAGCACGTCAGAAATCATCTCAGTGTAACGGAAGAATCCATAGAATCTAACCACTTCTGGGAAATTTGAATAGATAAAGAAAATCTATCCAAAATGGAGATGTATGTGTAAACCACTTCTCCAATCTTTTTGGCCCTATAACAAAGAACAAACAGCAAAAATATGTACATGATCAAATACAAATCTTAGAATCAACTATTAACGACTACCAGAACCCACTGGATTCTCCAATTACATTGAATGAACTACAGGACAAAATACCAACCCTCCAACCCAAAAAGTCCTGTGGTGTTGATGGTATCCTCAATGAAATGATAATATATAGATCACAAATTCCAATTGGCTATACTTCAACTCTTTAACATCATCCTTAAGTCTGGCATTTTCCCCAATATTTTAAACCAATGACTGATCACCCCAATCCACAAAAGTGGAGACAAATTTGATCCCAATAACTACCTTGGAAAATCCTCTGCATTATCATTAACAGCAGACTGGTACATTTCCTCAGTGAAAACAATGTACTGAGCAAATGTCAAATTGGCTTTTTACCAAATTACCGTATGACAGACCACGTCTTCACCCTGCACACCCTAATTGACAAACAAACAAACCAAAACAAAGGCAAAGTCTTCTCATGCTTTGTTGATTTAAAAAAAAGCTTTTGTCTCAATTTGACATGAGGGTCTGCTATACAAATTGATGGAAAGTGTTGTTGGGGGAAAAACATATGACTATAAGCCATAAAGATGAAGAGAGTCGCACACTCCATATATAAACTCCCAGTTATTTATTGGGTATCTCACCAACGTTTCGGCATCTCTGTGCCTTCTTCAAATCCATGTACACAAACAACAAGTATGCGGTTAAAATTGGCAAAAAAAACACACATTTCTTCCCACAGTGCCGTGGGGTGAGACATGGATGCAGCTTAAGCCCCACCCTCTTCAAGATATATATCAATGAATTGGTGAGGGCACTAGAACAGTCTGCAGCACCCGGCCTCACCCTACTAGAATCTGAAGTCAAATGTCTACTGTTTGCTGATGATCTGGTGCTTCTGTCCCCAACCAAGGAGGGCCTACAGAAGCACCTAGATCTTCTGTACAGATTCTGACAGACCTGGAACCTGACAGTAAAGTACATACCTCGGCCTAAACATCAGTGCCACAGGTAACTTCCACAAAGCTGTTAACGATCTGAGAGACAAGGCAAGAATCAATCAATCAATCAAATGTATTTATAAAGCCCTTCTTACATCAGCTGATGTCACAAAGTGCTGTACAGAAACCCAGCCTAAAACCCCAAACAGCAAGCAATGCAGGTGTAGAAGCACGGTGGCTAGGAAAAACTCCCTAGAAAGGCCAGAACCTAGGAAGAAACCTAGAGAGGAACCAGGCTATGAGGGGTGGCCAGTCCTCTTCTGGCTGTGCCGGGTGGAGATTATAACAGAACATGGCCAAGATGTTCAAATGTTCATAGATGACCAGCAGGATCAGATAATAATAATCACAGTGGTTGTAGAGGGTGCAACAGGTCAGCACCTCAAGAGTAAATGTCAGTTGGCTTTTCATAGCTGATCATTCAGAGTATCTCTACCGCACCTGCTGTCTCTAGAGAGTTGAAAACAGCAGGTCCAGGACAAGGTAGCAACTCCGGTGAAAAGGTCAGGGTTCCATAGCCACAGGCAGAACAGTTGAAACTGGAGCAGCAGCACGGCCAGGTGGACAGCAAGGAGTCATCAGGCCAGGTAGTCCTGAGGCATTGTCCTAGGGCTTAGGTCCTCAGAGAGAAGAGAGTTAGAGAATTAGAGAGAGCATACTTAAATTCACACAGGACACAGGATAAGACAGGAGAAATACTCCAGATATAACAGACTGACCCTAGCCCCCAATACATAATTTATTGCAGCATAAAGAAGGGCCTTCTATGCCATCAAAGGAACATAAAATTCAACATACCAATTAGCATCTGGCTAAAAATACTTGAATCAGTTATAGAACCCATTGCCCTTTATGGTTGTGAGGTCTGGGGTCCGCTCACTAACCAAGAATTCACAAAATGGGACAAACACCAAATTGAGACTCTGCATGCAGAATTCTGCAAAAATATCCTCTGTGTACAACGTAAAACACCAAATAATGCGTGAATACCAGATTTAGGCCGATACCCGCTAATTATCAAAATCAGAGAAAAGAGACGTTAAATTCTACAACCACCTGAAAAGAAGCGATTCCCAAACCTTCCATAACAAACCCATCACCTATAGAGAGATGAACCTGGAGAAGAGTCCCCTAAGCAAGCTGGTCCTGGGCCTCTGTTCACAAACACAAACAGGCCCCACAGAGCCCCAGGACAGCACCACAATTAGGCTCAACCAGATCACGAGAAAACAAAAAGATAATTACTTTACACGTTGGAAAGAATTAACAAAAAAACTGAGCAAACTACAATGCTATTTGGCCCTAAACAGAGAGTACACAGTGACAGAATACCTGACCACTGTGACTGACCCAAACTTAAGGAAAGCTTTGACTATGTACAGACTCAGTGAGCATAGCCTTGCTATTGAGAAGGCTGCCGTAGACAGACCTGGCTCTCAAGAGAAGACAGGCTATGTGCACACTGCCATCAAAATGAGGTGGAAACTGAGCTGCACTTCCTAACCTCCTGCCAAATGTATGACTATATTAGAGACATAGATTACCCTCAGATTACACAGATCCACAAAGAATTCGAAAACAACCCCAATTTTGATAAAGTCCCATATCTATTGGATGAAATACGACAGTGTGCCATCACAGCAGCAAGATTTGTGATCTGTTGTCACAAGAAAAGGGCAACCAGTTATTAAGAACAAACACCATTGTAATTACAACCCATATTTTTTTTTATTGATTTCCACTTTTGTACTTGAACTATTTGCACATAATATGGCATTTGAAATGTCTTTATTATTTTGGAACTTTTGTGAGTGTAATATTTACTGTACATTTTTATCGTTCATTTCACTTTTGTTTATTATCTACTTCACTTGTTTTGGCAATGTTAACATATGTTTCCCATGCCAATAAAGCCCTTAAATTGAATTGAAAATTGAGAGAGATAGAGAGAGACAGAGAGAGGAAGATACCATCTCCAGCCTTTAAACTTAAAAGCAAAGACAATTTACAAAACAAAAAGCAAAGAGCTTTTTAAGGGTCACTGGAAGCCTTCTAAGTGGAACATACGCCTGGGAGAGAGACAGCTTTGAGAGAAAGCTTTGATAAGACAGAGGTAATGGACTACAGGGAGGAGGGAGGTAGGGAGGGAGGACTCTACCTGACAAGACCCTTTCATTCTCTCCGACTCATGTTTCTCCCTCTCTGCTACTTGCATGGGAGCAATGTCTGATTAGCTGGGCTGTCTCTCTATAACAGTCAAATTCAGCATTAGGTGTTTTTCTTTAGTTCAAAGGACATTAACTGCCATTGAATTCCTGCTTTAGTTTGACTGATTGTACTGTAGTTTTGTTAGTGTGTAGCAGAGTCATTAGTTATAGTACCAGTAGTACCATTGTTAGTTATAGTACCAGTAGTACCATCATTAGTTATAGTACCAGTACTACCATCATTAGTTATAGTACCAGTAGTACCATCATTAGTTATAGTACCAGTAGTTCCATCATTAGTTATAGTACCATCATTAGTTATAGTACCAGTAGTACCATCATTAAATATAGTACCAGTAGTACCATCATTAGTTATAGTACCAGTAGTACCATCATTAGTTATAGTACCATCATTAGTTATAGTACCAGTAGTACCATCATTAGTTATAGTACCAGTAGTTCCATCATTAGTTATAGTACCATCATTAGTTATAGTACCAGTAGTACCATCATTAAATATAGTACCAGTAGTACCATCATTAGTTATAGTACCAGTAGTACCATCATTAGTTATAGTACCATCATTAGTTATAGTACCATTATTAGTTATAGTACCATCATTAGTTATAGTACCAGTAATACCATCATTAGTTATAGTACCATCATTAGCTATAGTACAGGTAATACCATCATTAGTTATAGTACCATCATTAGTTATAGTACCAGTAGTACCATCATTAGTTATAGTACTAGTAGTACCATCATTATTTATAGTGTCATCATTAGTTATAGTACCAGTAGTACCATCATTAGTTATAGTACCAGTAGTGCCATCATTAGTTATAGTACCAGTAGTACCATCATTAGTTATAGTACCAGTAGTACCATCATTAGTTAAAGTACCAGTAATACCATCATTAGTTATAGTACCAGTATTACCATCATTAGTTATAGTACCATCATTAGTTATAGTACCATCATTAGTTATAGTACCATCATTAGTTATAGTACCATCATTAGTTATAGTACCATCATTAGTTATAGTACCAGTAGTACCATCATTACTTATAGTACCATCATTAGTTATAGTACCAGTAGTACCATCATTAGTTATAGTACCAGTAGTACCATCATTAGTTATAGTACCAGTAGTACCATCATTAGTTATAGTACCATCATTAGTTATAGTACCAGTAATACCATCATTAGTTATAGTACCAGTAGTACCATCATTAGTTATAGTACCATCATTAGTTATAGTACCAGTAGTACCATCATTAGTTATAGTATTAGTAGT
This sequence comes from Salmo salar, assembly GCF_905237065.1. Taxonomy (NCBI): domain Eukaryota; kingdom Metazoa; phylum Chordata; class Actinopteri; order Salmoniformes; family Salmonidae; genus Salmo; species Salmo salar. The sequence continues at coordinate 82,523,447 of NC_059460.1, read as the reverse complement.
ACCATCATTATTTATAGTATCATCATTAGTTATGGTACCAGTAGTACCATCATTAGTTATAGTACCAGTAGTACCATCATTAGTTATAGTACCAGTAGTACCATCATACGTTATAGTACCAGTAGAACCATCATTAGTTATTGTACCATCATTAGTTATAGTACCAGTAGGACCATCATTAGTTATTTTACCATCATTAGTTATATTACCAGTAGTACCATCATTAGTTATTAGTTATAGTATAGTTATAGTACCAGTAGTACCATCATTCGTTATAGAAACAGTATTAGTTATAGTACCAGTAGTACCATCATTAGTTATGGTACCATCATTAGTTATGGTACCATCATTAGTTATAGTACCAGTAGTACCATCATTAGTAAAAGTACCATCATTAGTTATTGTACCAGTAGTACCATCATTAGTTATAGTACCAGTAGTACCATCATTAGTTATGGTACCATCGTTAGTTATAGTACCAGTAGTACCATCATTAGTTATAGTACCAGTAGTACCATCATTAGTTATAGTACCAGTAGTACCATCATTAGTTATAGTACCATCATTAGTTATAGTACCAGTAGTACCATCATTAGTTATAGTACCATCATTAGTTATAGTACCAGTAGTACCATCATTAGTTATAGTACAAGTAGTACCATCATTAGTTATTGTACCAGTAGTACCATCATTAGTTATAGTACCATCATTAGTTATAGTACCAATAGTACCAAAATTAGTTATAGTACCAGTAGTACCGTCATTAGTTATAGTACCAGTAGTACCGTCATTAGTTATAGTACCATAATTAGTTATAGTACCATCATTATTATAGTACCAGTAGTACCATCATTAGTTATAGTACCATCATTAGTTATAGTACCAGTAGAACCATCATTAGTTATATTACCATCATTAGTTAAAGTACCATCTTGAGTTATAGTACCAGTAGTACCATATTTAGATATAGTACCAGTAGTACCATCATTAGTTATAGTACCAGTATAACCATCATTAGTTATAGTAACATCATTAGATATTGTGCCAGTAGTACCATCATTTGTTATAGTACTATCATTAGTTATAGTACCATCATTAGTTATAGTACCAGTAGTACCATCATTAGATATAGTACCAGTAGTACATCATTAGATATAGTACCATCATTAGTTATAGTACCAGTAGTACCATCTTTAGTTATTGAACCATCATTAGTTATAGTACCATCATTAGTTATAGTACCAGTAGTACCATCATGAATTATAGTAACATTATTAGTTATAGTACCAGTAGTACCATCATTAGTTATAGTACCATCATTAATTATAGTACTAGTAGTACCATCATTAGTTATAGTACCAGTAGTACCACCATTAGTTGTAGTACCAGTAATATATCATTAGATATAGTACCATCATTAGTTATAGTACCATCATTATTTATAGTACCAGTAGTACCATCATTAGTTATAGTACAAGTAGTACCATCATTAGTTATTGTACCAGTAGTATCATCATTAGTTATAGTACCATCATTAGTTATAGTACCAGTCGTACCATCATTAGTTATAGTACCAGTAGTACCATCATTAGTTATAGTATAGTAGAGTACCATCATTAGTTATAGTACCAGTAGTACCATCATTAGTTATAGTACCAGTAGTATCATCATTAGTTATAGTACCATCATTAGTTATAGTACCAGTAGTACCATCATTCATTATAGTACCAGTAGTACCATCATTCATTATAGTACCAGTAGTACCATCATTCATTATAGTACCATCATTAGTTATAGTACCATCATTAGTTATAGTACCATCATCATTAATTTCATCACGGCTGTGTTATTGCCAGGAGAGAGTAGCTTGGTCTTTTATTCTTTCAGACTCACTTGGTTTTTTGCTTTTTTTCATAGTCCAACTATTGTTACAGTCCTGTTCCTTTCCCCTCCTCTGCTTTTGAGTAACATTTCATGTCTCTATGACCAAGAAAATGTATTCAAATTAGCTTCTTGTGATTGTATGTTCCTTAATAGTAAAATATGGACGTTTTTTCAATTTCCTGAACAGATAAAATGTTTGAGATACCTATTGTAACAGTCCTGTTTCCCCTCCGCAGCACAACATGCCCTTCTGGAGGATCTCCAGCCACTCTGACCTCATGGCCCTCCACCATGCTCTGGACCTAGAGTACTTGTAGCTACCGCCTGGAACTACACCGCCCAGCCCCGAAACTGGCCCCTACATCAACCTACTGGCCCCTACCGGCCCCTACATCAACCTACTGGCCCCTACTGGCCCCTACATCAACCTACTGGCCCCTACTGGCCCTACCGGCTCCTACATCAACCTACTGGCCCCTACTGGCCCCTACATCAACCTACTGGCCCCTACCGGCCCTACCGGCCCCTACATCAACCAACTGGCCCTACCGGCCCCTACATCAACCTACTGGCCCCTACCGGCCCTACCGGCCCCTACATCAACCAACTGGCCCCTACCAGCCCCTACATCAGTCTACTGGCCCTACCGGCCCCTACATCAACCTACTGGCCCCTACCGGCCCCTACATCAACCTACTGGCCCCTACCGGCCCCTACATCAACCTACTGGCCCCTACCGGCCCTACCGGCCCCTACATCAACCTACCGGCCCTACTCGCCCCTACCGGCCCCTACATCAACCAACTGGCCCCTACCGGCCCCTACATCAGTCTACTGGCCCTACCGGCCCCTACATCAACCTACTGGCCCCTACCGGCCCCTACATCAACCTACTGGCCCCTACCGGCCCCTACATCAACCTACTGGCCCCTACCGGCCCTACCGGCCCCTACATCAACCTACCGGCCCTACTCGCCCCTACCGGCCCCTACATCAACCTACTGGCCCCTACCGGCCCCTACATCAATCTGCTACTCAGCTACCACCTACCTACTCTACAAAGCTACAACCTACCACCTACCTACCCTACACAGCTACCACCTGGGCCCTACCGGCCTCCAAATGCCTCTATACCTACCTGGCCCAAGCCCTCCACATACCTTAACCACTCTACCAGGCCCTATACCTACTTCTCCACTTCACCCTGCAACCTTTCAACTTTCACCAGCGCCACTCCAGTCCCACACCTAGTGCTCTGACCCCCTCCAGCCCAGCATAGGCCCCCTGTGACGCCTGCCTGCCTTCCTGGCATATCTTCCTCTTCCTCCCTCCTGGCGTATCCTCCTCTTCCTCCCTCCTGATGTGTCCTCCTCTTCCTCCCTCCTGTCGTGTCCTCCTCTTCCTCCCTCCTGATGCGTCCTCCTCTTCCTCCCTCCTGATGTGTCCTCCTCTTCCTCCCTCCTGATGTGTCCTCCTCTTCCTCCCTCCTGATGTGTCCTCCTCTTCCTCCCTCCTGATGTGTCCTCCTCTTCCTCCCTCCTGATGTGTCCTCCTCTTCCTCCCTCCTGATGTGTCCTCCTCTTCCTCCCTCCTGATGTGTCCTCCTCTTCCTCCCTCCTGATGTGTCCTCCTCTTCCTCCCTCCTGATGTGTCCTCCTCTTCCTCCCTCCTGATGTGTCCTCCTCTTTCTCCCTCCTGATGTATCCTCCTCTTCCTCCCTCCTGGCGTGTCCTCCTCTTCCTCTCTCCTGGCGTGTCCTCCTCTTCCTCCCTCCTGGAGTGTCCTCCCTAACCTACCACTAGAGAGAAAGAAGAGAAAGAGAAAAAGAGAAACTGAGCAGTGACACCGTGTTGACATACGGCCACAATTCGTCTTAATCCTTAAACTTGTTTATTTTTTTTGGTTCTGATGTAGAGGAGTGGAGAAGAGTTGCAGCTGCTTGCTGTGGTTACTGTGAATTGGCTGCGTCTTTCTGAAGCCGTCAAAGTGTTTTGTGGCCCTTGTCTATCTGTCTGTCTGTGCCGCCCTCCCTCCTGGCCGGGAGTCTGACGCTAACGACTAACGCTGAAACCTGGAGTTGCCTGGACTGACCTGGTCACAGAGCTCAGCTACACTACAAATTGCACCAAACCCCCCGACTGAGGGCAACAACAAACTCTCTCGTTCTTTCTGATTCTCTCTTTCTCTCTGTCTCTCTCTTTTTCTGTATCACTCTTTCATTCTTTCTCTCTCTCTCTTTCTATGGTATATAGAGACAGAGGGGCCCATGTTTTTCTAACTTGTCTGGCTTAGCCTCATTCTGGGAGTCCTGTCTGGTTTGGCCTCATTCTGGGAGTCCTGTCTGGCTTGGACTCAGCCTGGGAGTCCTGTCTGGCTTGGCCTCAGCCTGGGAGTCCTGTCTGGCTTGGCCTCAGACTGGGAGTCCTGTCTGGCTTGGCCTCAGACTGGGAGTCCTGTCTGGCTTGGCCTCATTCTGGGAGTCCTGTCTGGTTTGGACTCAGCCTGGGAGTCCTGTGCTTCTTTTTATTTATGAACTGAGACTTTGTGAGTGGCACTGTCACTAAAGGAAGGTACCTCCATGAAAAGACGTGTCTTTTTCACCTTACAAAGTACTTTGATTACTACCGACCCATCCACACTATACCACACCAAGACGAACGGGGAGGAAGACCATCCACACTATACCACACCAAGACGAACGGGGAGGAAGACCATCCACACTATACCACACCAAGACGAACGGGGAGGAAGACCATCCACACTATACCACACCAAGACGAACGGGGAGGAAGACCATCCACACTATACCACACCAAGACGAACGGGGAGGAAGACCATCCACACTATACCACACCAAGACGAACGGGGAGGAAGACCATCCACACTATACCACACCAAGACGAACGGGGAGGAAGACCATCCACACTATACCACACCAAGACGAACGGGGAGGAAGACCATCCACACTATACCACACCAAGACGAACGGGGAGGAAGACCATCCACACTATACCACACCAAGACGAACGGGGAGGAAGACCATCCACACTATACCACACCAAGACGAACGGGGAGGAAGACCATCCACACTATACCACACCAAGACGAACGGGGAGGAAGACCATCCACACTATACCACACCAAGACGAACGGGGAGGAAGACCATCCACACTATACCACACCAAGACGAACGGGGAGGAAGACCATCCACACTATACCACACCAAGACGAACGGGGAGGAAGACCATCCACACTATACCACACCAAGACGAACGGGGAGGAAGACCATCCACACTATACCACACCAAGACGAACGGGGAGGAAGACCATCCACACTATACCACACCAAGACGAACGGGGAGGAAGACCATCCACACTATACCACACCAAGACGAACGGGGAGGAAGACAGACGATGATGTTTATGGAAGAACTAAAATAAACAAAAAAAAAAGGGATTTTATAATCATTAAAAAAATAATTAAGATACTTTATGTACAATGATTCCCGAGACAATCGTGTACAGAGGAAGTCTTTTTAACGTGTGCAAAATTGTAATCACTGGACGATCCCTTCCTATAATAATAATCGTTTAATACTGTAGGTACAAAGGTGATGATGTTTTCATTGAAGTGAAAAGGCATGCTAATCGAGCACAGCAGCGATGAGGCTGTGATGGTGATGATGTGTTGAGGTTGTTTTGAACCAATAAAACAAACAAACAAACAAACATGTAGATGAAAATGAGATTTTGTGATATAACTTGTTTTGTTCAAGACCAAAAGCATGGATGTCAAGTGTCAATGATCATTGTGTTCAGTCAGTGATGTTTCTTCCCCTCTCTCTCTCTCTCTCTCTCTCTCTCTCTCTCTTTCTCTATTTACACTCAGCATAGTAAGAAATAGTGTGATTTCAGTCACATTTTAAACTCAACACAACGGTTTCCCTCCGAATCAAAGCTGGGATTCAATCTGCAGCCGTGCGATTGTCGAATTCGATCTCACGAACGAGGTGGCATTGCTTTTAAAAGCCGCGTGGTCTACAAGCGCGATCGGATTGAATCCTGGTCCAACACTGTGTAGATACACGTTTCAATTGGGGGATTTTTATTTAATTTTTTTTACGTTCACTTACTTGGAAAAGTTGTTCAGAACTTGTTGTGTGGGCATTTCACTAGCTTGCAGCACAAAACAACCGTGTGTATTTTAAAGCTAACGTAATTGACATGATAATACCATGCAACTTGGGAAAGAGATGTCTAATCTGGACTGAGTTGGTAGGGTTTTTTTTTCTTTTGAAATGTTACCGCTCGTTCAGTTCCCAGACTCTGAGCCGTATAGAGTACCATTTTAATGAATTTAGGAAAAGTTCAGCTTTCAGGAATGAAAAAGAAAAAAAAACAAGCTTAAATAGGTTTTATTATCTTTTCTACAAGCGCTATAACAAAAAATATATATTGTACAGCGTAATTTCTGTATGAGGTAGTGTTTTTATTTCAAATTTTTAAAAAAACGATTGTGTTCTACTTGTGTCCCACTTTTTTGAATTGCTGTAGTTGAAAATGAAATTCATATATGATGCCCTTTTTTTGATAGTGCTTATTATGATAGGACTGTGGACTGAAGTGGTGGGATGGATAGATGATAACCGTACTGAGCTCTTATTATGATAGGACTGTGGACTGAAGTGGTGGGATGGATGGATGATAACCGTACTGAGCTCTTATTATGATAGGACTGTGGACTGAAGTGGTGGGATGGATAGATGATAACCGTACTGAGCTCTTATTATGATAGGACTGTGGACTGAAGTGGTGGGATGGATGGATGATAACCGTACTGAGCTCTTATTATGATAGGATTGTGGACTGAAGTGGTGGGATGGATGGATGATAACCGTACTGAGCTCTTATTATGATAGGACTGTGGACTGAAGTGGTGGGATGGATGGATGATAACCGTACTGAGCTCTTATTATGATAGGACTGTGGACTGAAGTGGTGGGATGGATAGATGATAACCGTACTGAGCTCTTATTATGATAGGACTGTGGACTGAAGTGGTGGGATGGATAGATGATAACCGTACTGAGCTCTTATTATGATAGGACTGTGGACTGAAGTGGTGGGATGGATGGATGATAACCGTACTGAGCTCTTATTATGATAGGACTGTGGACTGAAGTGGTGGGATGGATGGATGATAACCGTACTGAGCTCTTATTATGATAGGACTGTGGACTGAAGTGGTGGGATGGATGGATGATAACCGTACTGAGCTCTTATTATGATAGGACTGTGGACTGAAGTGGTGGGATGGATGGATGATAACCGTACTGAGCTCTTATTATGATAGGACTGTGGACTGAAGTGGTGGGATGGATGGATGATAACCGTACTGAGCTCTTATTATGATAGGACTGTGGACTGAAGTGGTGGGATGGATGGATGATAACCGTACTGAGAGATAAAAGAGGAAGAAAAACGACTTCTCCGAAGACAAAGGGGGTTATTAAGAACATACATACATGTGCTATCAACTGTGAATTTCTTAAGACAGGAACTGCTTCTAGGTCTGTTTCTATGTACCCCCCCCCCCCTCCCTCCCAACTCCCAACTCCCCTCTGCACATGCTCACTGTTGCTATGCTGGTGTCGTTGCGGTGATGACCGATCTCTTTTCCCCCTGGCAACGGCAGCGAAACAACATACTTCTCTCTCTCTCTCTCTCTCTCTACATTTGTGATTTTTCTCTCTCTCTCTCTCTCCTCTAAAAGCAACTTCTCCCCCATAGCTCTTTCAGGGGGACTACATATTGCTGCTAGATTAAGGTATCAGATAGGTAGACAATGGAAAAAATGTTTTTATAGAATTCATACGTACAGCAAAAGCCTTTTTTTTTTTTTATTATGTTGCAATTATAAATGCAAAACTGGAAATACTTTACACTAAATAACATGGGCCTCATGGAGGGAAAAAAAACACAAAGGTTTGTTGTGTCTGCAAAAAAAAAAAAGATGTGTACAGATGTTTTTGACATTATTATTTGATTTGTGTTTAAATTAATAAAAACGGATTTGTGAACTGTTACACCCGGGTTTCCTCTTTTATGGTGATTGAAACGGTGTCCTGAAAATCTCCTCGGAATAAATTATGATTCATCGACTAGACGTCTACTTATTTGACAGAGGGTATAGTCAAGAAAATAATTGCATTTCCATGTGTGCTTTGGCGTTTGGGATCCACAGTTATCCACAATTCCTTGTAGAAACAAATGTGCAGTACAACAATAACACCACCACATATAGAATGATATCGGGTTAAATAGATAATTATGTGTTTGTTTGAAATTCATGTAATATAATAGCTAAAACAGAAGTATGATTACAGCGTCGGTTCATCACACCGTTTCACTGCTTTTTAAAAACAGACCTAAAAATGTTCCTCTTGGTACAGCATTTTACAGATGCTCTTATCCAGAGCGACTTACAGTAGTGAATGCATACATTTCATACATCTCATTTCATGCATTTTTTTTTTTGTACTGGCCCCCCCCGTGGGAATTGAACCCACAACCCTGGCGTTGCACACACCATGCTCTACCAACTGAGCCACAGGGAGCACAAGCCATCGTAGTATTATGGTGGCTTGCCTTTTGAAGTTTTGAAGTATAAGGTCGACTTGTTTATTCACTCTCTCTCTCTATGGAGAGGATCAGTTGTCGTTCTTCGTCTTAAAGTTTTACATACTGTAATAATATACAGTGCCTTCACACTCCTTGACTTTTTACACATTTTGTTGTATTACAAAGTGGGATTAAAATTGATTGAATTGTCTTTTATTTTCTTTTTTGTCAACAAACTACACTAAATACTCTGTAATGTCAAAGTGGAAGAAAAATTCAAACTTTTTTTTTATTAATGGAAAAGAAGATAGTAATATACTGTCGCTTGATTAGATAAGTATTATCAACCCCCTGACTCAATACATGTTAAAATCACCTTTGGTAGTGATTACAGCTGTGACTCTTTCTGGGTCTCTGAGAGCTTTGTACACCTGGATTGTACAATATTGACCCATTATCCTTTTAAAAAGTATTCAAGCTCTGTCAAGTTGGTTGTTGATCATTGCCATTTTCATGTTTTGGCCTAAATTTTCAATCCGATTTAAGTCAAAATTGTAACTAGGCCACTCAGGAACATTCTATGGTCATCTTGGTAAGCAATTCCAGTGTGTGTGTGTGTGTGTGTGGGGAGGGGGGGGGTCTACTTGGCTACAGTATATGGAATTGCTTTAAGAAGGTCATACCCAGGATGATTGTGCTATTAGATTTAGAATTTTAAGACCCATTGAAGTATCCCAAAAATGTATGAAAATGTTTATGTGGCTTTACTGCCATTAGCCCATAGAAACACATTGAATAACAGATAGTCCTTACTGCTATTAGCCCATAGAAACACATTGAATAACAGATTACTGCTATTAGCCCATAGAAACACATTGAATAACAGATTACTGCTATTAGCCCATAGAAACACATTGAATAACAGATTACTGCTATTAGCCCATAGAAACACATTGAATAACAGATTACTGCTATTAGCTCATAGAAACACATTGAATAACAGATTACTGCTATTAGCCCATAGAAACACATTGAATAACAGATTACTGCTATTAGCCCATAGAAACACATTGAATAACAGATTCCCTACATGGAACAACAGATAGTCCCTCCAAAACAATTTGTTCTGAAGTATCTGTCCTATATCTGAGAAAGGATGAATCATGACGTCAGTGATCTTCAGGTCGGAGCTCTAGAAAGAGGCCCGAGTTCTCGACTTGGAATTCCGAGTTGGATGACGGTTCAAAACATATTTTTCCCAGTCAGAGCTCATTTTTTTCCCCCCCCCGAGTTCCCAGTTGTCTTGAACTCACTGTAGTCTGAGATTTCCCAGTTCAGAGTTCCCAGTTGTCTTGAACTCACTGTAGTCTGAGATTTCCCAGTTCCAAGTTTCCAGTTGTCTTGAGCGCGGCAGAAGTCATGCTGGATTGATAGCGTGGCCAATGTTGAATGTTTATCCTTTTAATCTTGGAAAAGAGACCCTTCAACCCAAACTTGGACCACACACAATAGCAGGCTATCGATGGCTTTGAAATACTTGCAGTTAGCCACTGATTTCATCCAAACCACTCATTGTTGAATTTGCGATATCCAACTTGTTGTGTAATGTTTATGTCCAATGGCCGATGAGCACCGATACGTTTTATCTATAATTTCTCTTCATTATTTATCTTCTTATGACAAGGATTGAAAAGGATTTTCCAGTAGATTGTCAACTTGATTCATGATGATGACTGCTAGCTAAGATTGTGAAAGTATGATGTTGACATAATCAGTCCAATCAAAGCCACTGTAGATATAACGTGATGAAATGTCATTTTATCTGTGGCCAATGACCTTGAGCCTTCTTGGATGGGCACTTCTAATGTAACTCTATGGCAGCACCCAAGGGGCTTGAATTATCGAGCTCTACCCATAGATTTTACGGTGACGTAGTGTCCCCATGAGTGACAGAACACCGAGCCAATCACGGCGCAACTAGAGAACATTACCAACTCCTACGCTCTGTATTTTCCGCTGGCTCTCCCCACCACCACAGAAAGCACTGAGCTAGGCTGAAACCCCTGCATTTTGGAGCTGCGTTCTCAATTAAGCAAAAAGAGACAATGTTTGAATCCGGTTTTATTAACTCAATACTTCGTTTTTTTACATTGTTTGCAAACTGAGATGTGACACGTATTAATGCCAAAATAATGTTTAAAACAGGCACAAACAGGTGCCCTGAATGACAGGTCACCATCAATCAATCAATCAATCAATCACATTTATTTATAAAGCCTTTTTTATATCAGCTGACGTCACAAAGTGCTATACAGACAGGTGTGTCACCACTGGACTCAAGACAGTTCAGCTTTTAATTTTTAATGAATGTGTAAACATTTCGGGAAAAAAAACATAATTCTGCTTTGAAATGATGGGGTATTGTGGGTAGATCAGTGACACAACATCTAAATGGTATCCATTTTAAATTCGAGCTGTAACAACAACAAAATGTGGAAAATGTCAAGGGGTGTGAATATTTTCTACAGGCACTATATCTCCACCTTTCCCAATTTATGTGGAGAATGATGTCTCTGTTTCCTCACTAATCTTTAAGTGTTCAACAAGCTGCTTGATGGATATGACAGAGAAAATGTCCACGATGTCAACAACAACAAAATATCCACAATATATCAAATGTACACAATGGACTGGATTGTTGCTTATATAATCTTGGTTACCCAGAAGTAAAAATTCTCAGAAAGCCATTATACATGCAGTGTCACGTTCGTCGTACTGATGAGACCAAGGCGCAGCGGAAATGTGTACGCTCATCTTCTTTATTTAATGAGAAGAAAACGAAACAAAACACTTAATACAAAAAAACAACGACGAGAAACAGTCCTGTAAGGCACACAACTACACAAGGAACAACTACCCACAAAAACCCATGAAAAAACACCCCTACTAAATAGGACCTTCAATTAGAGGCAACGAGGAACAGCTGCCTCCAATTGAAGGTCAACTCAATAAACTACACATAGAAATAGAAAGACTAGAACACACATAGAAATATACTAACATAGAACATTAACCACAAACCCCAAAACACATTAAACAAACACCCCCTGCCACGTCCTGACCAAACTACAATAACAAATAACCTCTTTACTGGTCAGGACGTGCCATGCAGAATCTGTCCACAAGAGATTATTACTTATTTTTGAAATTTAACCTTTAATTAACTAGGCAAGTCAGTTAATTAAGAACACATTCTTATTTACAATGAAGGCCTACAGGTGAACAGTGGGTTAACTGCCTTGTTCAGGGGCAGAACGACAGATTTTTACCTTCTCAGCTCTGGGATTCGATCCAGCAACCTTTCAGTTACTGGCCCAACGATCTAACCACTAGGCTACCTGCCATCCCCAAATATACAGCGCATTCGGAAAGTATTCAGACCCCTTGACTTTTTCCACATTTTGTTAAGTTACAGAATATTATAAAATGGTTTAAATAAAAAAGGTTCCTGATCAATCTACACACAATACCCCATTTTGACAAAGTAAAAACATATTTACATAAGTATTCAGACCCTTTGCTATGAAATTCGAAATTTAGCTCAGGTGCATCCTGTTTCCATTGATCATCCTTGAGATGTTTCTACAACTTGATTGGAGTCCACCTGTGGTAAATTAAATTGATTGGACATGATTTGGAAAGGCACACACCTGTCTATATAAGGTCCTACAGTTGACAGTGCATATCAGAGCAAAAACCAAGCCACGAGGTCGAAGGAATTGTCTGTAGAGCTCAGAGACAGGATTGTGTCGAGGCACAGATCTGGGGAAGGGTACCAAAACATTTCTGCAGCATTGAAGGCCCCCAACAACACAGTAGCCTCCATAATTCTTCAATGGAAGAAGGTTGGAACCACCAAGACTCTTCCTAGAGCTGGCCGCCCGGCCAAACTGAGCTATCAGGGGAGAAGGGCCTTGGTCAGGGAGGTGACCAAGAACCCGATGGTCACTCTGACAGAGTTCCAAAGTTCCTCTGTGGAGATGGACGAACCTTCCAGAAGGACAACCATCTCTGTAGCACTCTACCAATCAGGCCTTTGCGGTAGACTGGCAAGATGGAAGCCACTCCTCAATAGAAGGCACATGACAGCCCACTTGGACAAACAAGATTCTCTGGTCTGAGGAAACCAAGACTGAACTCTTTGGCCTGAATGCCAAGCATCACGTTTAGAGGAAACCTGGCACCATCCCTACGGACGGTGGTGGCAGCATCATGCTGTGAGGGAGTTTTTCAGTGGCAGGGACCGGGAAACTAGTCAGGATAAAGGGAAAGATGAACGGAGTCAAGTACCGAGAGGTCCTTGATGAAAACCTGCTCCAGAGCGCTCAGGACCTCAGACTGGGGCGAAGGTTTTACCTTCCAACAGGACAACGACCCTAAACACACAGCCAAGACAACACAGGAGTGGCTTCGGGACAAGTCTCTGAATGTCCTTGAGTGTCCCAGCCAGAGCCTGGACTTCAACCCGATCAAACATCTCTGGAGAGACCTAAAAATAGCTGTGCAGTGACGCTCCCCATCCAACCTGACAGAGCTTGAGAGGATCTGCAGAGAAGAATGGGAGAAACTCCCCAAGTACAGCTGTGCCAAGCTTGTAGTGTCATACCCAAGAAGAATCAAGGCTGTAATCGCTGCCAAAGGGTTTTCAGCAAAGTACTGAGTAAAGGGTCTGAATGCTTATGTAAATGTATTATTTCTGTAAAATGTTTGTTAATACTCTACCATTCAAACATTTGGGGTCACTTAGAAATGTCCTTGTTTTTGAAAGAAAAGCAAAACAATTTGTCCATTAAAATAACATCAAATTGATCAGAAATACAATGTAGACATTGTTAATGTTGTAAATGACTGTTATAGCTGGAAACGGCAGATTTTTGGTGGAATATCGACATAGGTGTACAGAGGCCCATTATCAGCAACCATCACTCCTGTGTTCCAATGGCACGTTGTGTTAGCTAATCCAAGTTTATCATTTTAAAATGTTAATTGATCTTTAGAAAACCCTTTTGCAATTATGTTAGCACAGCTGAAAACTGTTGTTCTGAGTAGAGAAGCAATAAAACTGTCCTTTATTAGACTAGTTGAGTATCTGAAGCATCAGCATTTGTGGGTTCGATTACAGGCTTAAAATGGCCATAAACAAAGGACTTTCTTCTGAAACTCATCAGTCTATTCTTGTTCTGAGAATTGAAGGCTATTTCATGCGAGAAATTGCCAAGAAACTGAAGATCTGGTACAACGCTGTGTACTACTCCCTTCACAGAACAGCGCAAACTGACTAACCAGAATAGAAAGAGGAGTGGGAGGCCCCGGTGCACAACTGAGCAGGTAACCAGAATAGAAAGAGGAGTGGGAGGCCCCGGTGCACAACTGAGCAAGAGGACTACATTAGAGTGTCTAGTTTGAGAAATAGACGCCTCACAAGTCCTCAACTGGCAGCTTCATTAAATAGTACCCACAAAACACCAGTCTCAACGCCAACAGTGAAGAGACGACTCTGAGTCTCTGCCTGAGGGACATTCTTTTTTAATCAATTTTAGAATAAGGCTGTAACGTAACAAAATGTGGAAAAAGTCAAAGGGTCTGAATGCTTTCCCGAATGCACTGTATTACTCATTCTTAAAGACTTCGCTAGTCTTCTGAGCAACAATCCCCATCTCTCTCCCTGACTTTGAATTCCAAACCAGGCAGCAACACACCAGGATTAAATCTATTTCCTGTATCTGTCCTCCTCGTCTGAGGAACAGAGGGTGAAACCCACTTCCTATTTTACACACCGAACACTAGCTACGTCTCGTCTCCCAAACAGACGCTAGGTTTTGCTAGGTCTGTCTGAGCAGAGGGAAAACTTATCAAAGAGAACAATCCCCATTCTGTTACTGAGGTCTGAGAGAGGAGAGACAGACAGACAGACAGACAGACAGACAGACAGACAGACAGACAGACAGACAGACAGACAGACAGACAGACAGACAGACAGACAGACAGACAGACAGACAGACAGACAGACAGACAGACAGACAGACAGACAGACAGATCCCAGTCAGGCTGCATCTCAAATGACACTCTGTTCCCTTTATAGTGCAGTTCTTAGTGTAGCATGTAGTAGTTTCCTGGTGCACTATGGAATAGGGTGGCATTTGGGAAACACAACCAGTCAATCAGGTCTTCAGACGCCACCTGCTCTTTCAGCTGTTGAGAAGTGAAGTGGGGAGAAGTGCATTAGAAGGTTATTGTATTGGTACATTCCTGCGGATAACGGCCTTGTCGGCCCAATCTCCCGGTTGCAGGTTCCCCTGGCCTCTGCGGTAGACAGACGGATGGACAGATGAGGGAGAAGGGAGTGACCCTCTTTCCTGGCCCATCACTCATACTATATCCCCAATGGCACCTTATTCCCCATATAGTTCACTACCCTATGGGGGCCCTGGTCAAAAGCAGTGAACTAAAAAGGGACTAGGGTGACATTTGGGATGGAGGTGCCGTTTGGGACAGAGACTCTGAGTCAGACTCAGGGTCTCCGTCTGAGTCTGAGTCTCCTTCTGAGTCTCCGTCTGAGTCTGAGTCTCCTTCTGAATCTCCGTCTGAGTCTGACTCTGAGTCTCTGTCCCAAATGGCACCCTATTCCCCATATAGTTCACTACCCTATGGGGGCCCTGGTCAAAAGCAGTGAACCAATAAAGGGACTTGGGTGACATTTGAAACGGAGACTCAGACTCCATCTGAAAACATAATTGACTTTGAAATTTAAGAGAACGTACATCTCTGAACAAAATGATATGCGTGCTTAATCCTCCTCTTTGGTTTTAGGGAGTTGATCAGAGGGAGTGGGAGGTGGGATAGCTTTAAATTCTCCCCTGTCCCGTCCAGCTTGTGTTACATGCTGGACCGTCTTAGTTTTGACCACCTCATAAAATCAGTCTCATAAATATTGTTCATGTGTTATTTAAACTAACTCAACTCCCTAGACCGCTAACGACGGTTTGATGTTTCAGAAGTACGTCCACTCCTCTCTTCCCGACCAGACGCTCTCTTTGCTTATCTAGCTAGCTGGTGTTATTGTAAATGCTTGGCCACGACCTTAATGACCCTCCTCTAGAAGAGGGGAGAGTTTGGGGATATTTTTACGACCTGCTAGAATTATAAGATGTGTCTAATTGACTATTATAAGAGAGTCCACTATGCGTCTCGGTGGAACCTGTGAGAAGTCTATGGGACACTTGGGACACAGCCCTAGTGGACAGCCCTGCCCTGCCAGCCTGGTCCAGGACATCCCCGCCCCCCCCTCCTTAAAACTGTATGTGAACACTAAACAACATCCCCTTTTGATTTACGGCCCTGCCCAGACAGCGATTTCATGCAGATTTAACTTCCTGGGCCCTCCGACGGTGCGTCACAATTGAACTAATATTGTATTACATGTGTATCACATCCCTGGCAAACCTTCCCAAAATCGGATCTGGCTCCTTTACGAGCAGATAGCCCTATTAATAGGTTATACACTGGGTTACTAATGGCTCGGGTCTAGAGTAGTACATTATATACTGTGTTATAATATACAGTACATAGACTGTAACGGAGACGCAAGGCGTTATGCAGCAGCTGCTGCAGTGTAATATACATGAACATGTAATGATACAAAACAAGAGAAGCGTCTGGACAAGAGAACATAAACAGAGGCAGTAACGCCTGCCGGGAAATGACAACAGAGTGCTATATATATAGGAGGAGTAATCAGGGAAGTGAGTATCCAGGTGTGTGTAATAAAGGGTTGCCAGGTAGGCGGTAATAAAGGGTTGCCAGGTGAGCAATAATAAAGGGTTGCCAGGTGTGCGTTAATAAAGGGTTGTCAGGTGTGCGTTAATAAAGGGTTGCCAGGTGTGCGTAATAAAGGGTTGCCAGGTGTGCGTAATAAAGGGTTGCCAGGTGTGCGTTAATAAAGGGTTGCCAGGTGTGCATTAATAAAGGGTTGCCAGGTGTGCGTTAATAAAGGGTTGCCAGGTGTGCGTTAATAAAGGGTTGCCAGGTGTGCATTACTAAAGGGTTGCCAGGTGTACGTAATAAAGGGTTGCCAGGTGTGTGTAGTGATTTTTGTATTTATTTGTTTCACCTTTATTTAACCAGGTAGGCCAGTTGAGAACATGTTCTCATGTACAACTGCGACCTGGCCAAGATAAAGCAAAGCAGTGCGACAAAAACAACAACACAGAGTTACACATAAACAAACGTACAGGCAATAACACAATTGAAAAATCTATGTACAGTGTGTGCAAATGTAGAAGAGTAAGGAGGTAGGCAATAAATAGGCCATAGAGGCGAACTAATTACAATTTAGCATTAACACTGGAGTGATAGATGTGCAGATGAAAATGTGCAAGTAGAGATACTGGGGTGCAAAATAGCAAGAGGATAAGTAACTATATGGGGATGAGGTAGTTGGGTGGGCTATTTACAGATTGGCTGTGTACAGGTACAGTGATCGGTAAGCTGCTCTGACAGCTGATGCTTAAAGATAGAGAGGAGATATAAGACTCCAGCTTCAGTGATTTTTGCAATTCGTTCCAGTCATTGGCAGCAGAGAACTGGAAGGAAAGGCGACCGAAGGAGGAATTGGCTTTGGGGATGACCAGTGAGATATACCTGCTGAAGCGCATGCTACGGGTGGGTGTTGCTATGGTGACCAGTGAGCTGAGATAAGGCGGGGCTTTAACTAGCAAAGACTTATAGATGACCTGGAGCCAGTGGGTTTGGCGACGAATATGTAGTGAGGACCAGCCAACGAGAGCATACAGGTCGCAGTGGTGGGTAGAATATGGGACTTTGGTGACAAAACGGATGGCACTGTGATAGACTACATCCAGTTTGCTGAGTAGAGTGTTGGAGGCCATTTTGTAAATGACATCACCGAAGTCAAGGATCGGTGGGATAGTCCGTTTTACGAGGGTATGTTTGGCAGCATGAGTGAAGGAGGCTTTGTTGTCAAATAGGAAGCCAATTCTAGATTTAATTTAGGATTGGAGATGCTTAAAGTGAGTCTGGAAGGAAAGTTTACAGTCTAACCAGACACCTAGGTATTTGTAGTTGTTCACATATTCTACGTCAGAACCGTCCAGCGTAGTGATGCTAGTCGGGCGGGCAACTGCGGGCAACAATCAGTTGAAGAGCATGCATTTAGTTTTACTAGCATTTAAAAGCAGTTGGAGGCCACGGAAGGAGTGTTGTATGGCATTGAAGTTCGTTTGGAGGTTTGTTAATACAGTGTCCAAAGAAGGGCCAGAAGTATACAGAATGCTGTCGTCTGCGTAGAGGTGGATCAGAGAATCACCAGCAGCAAGAGCGACATCATCGATATTTTCAGAGAAAACAGTCGGCCCGAGAATTGAACCCTGTGGCACCCCCAGAGAGACTGCCGGAGGTCCGGACAACAGGCCCTCCGATTTGACACACTGAACTCTATCTGAGGAGTAGTTGGTGAACCAGGCGAGGCAGTCATTTGAGAAGCCAAGGCTATTGAGTCTGCTACTAAGAATGCGGTGATTGACAGAGTCAAAAGCCTTGGCCAGGTCGATGAATACGGCTGCACAGTACTTTCTTTTATCGATGGCGGTTATGATATCATTTAGGACCTTGAGCGTGGCTGAGGTGCACCCATGACCAGCTCGGAAACCAGATTGCATAGCGGAGAAGGTACGGTGGGATTCGAAATGGTCGGTTATCTGTTTGTTAACTTGGCTTTCGAAGACTTTAGAAAGGCAGGGAAGGATGGATATAGGTCTGTAGCAGTTTGGGTCTAGAGTGTCACCCCCTTTGAAGAGGGATGACCGTGGCAGCTTTCCAATCTTTGGGGGTTTCAGACGATACGAAAGAGAGTTTGAACAGGCTAGAAATAGGGGTTGCAACAATTTCGGGGGATAATTTTAGAAAGAGAGGGTCCAGATTGTCAAGCCCGGCTGATTTGTAGGGATCCAGATTTTGCAGCTCTTTCAGAACATCAGTTGTCTGGTTTTTGGTGAAGGAGAAGCGGTGGGGCTTTGGCAAGTTGTTGCGGGGAGTGCTGAGCTGCTGGCC